>NC_068558.1:33284166-33587196 GCF_022201045.2 Citrus sinensis | reverse complement strand
CCTGCCGAAACATCAATTTCAACATAGAAAAGAACTCCATAAGTAGCAGCTATTGATACTGTTTATGTCACTGTTCACAGACATTGTTTATCAGATACTATTTACAACACTGTTCATCCACCAACAACTACAAAATTTGTCAAGGCGTGCACAAAATACTATCCTTTAGACCGATTTCCGCTCCTCTACGAAGATTTCCCAATGAAAAAAAGAAAACAAATAATGCGGATTGATCTTCAGGATTTAATCATGATACTGCTGCCATGTCGCTCATTTCGATATATATGAGTTCTTACAAGGATATAAAGGAATTAATATTAATATATAATGAGCCCAATTAATGGGCAATGGACACAGACGTGCTTAGAAGTACTGTTAACACGAGTTAATGTCACAATGTACACTCATCACAAAGACAACGACATCAATTATTCATGCTTTTATTAGTGTACCGAGGGCTACATGCATGGGTGAATTGCCAAGTTCTTGGGGCTCCCCTGTTTAATGCAATTTTTGTTTGGTACGGATAGCAAGTGATTGATCGAGTACTGACCAGCACACACAGTGGAATTCGAGAAATCATAAGTATATTGTGAGGCTTATAGTTTACCATAAAATAATGGAGTTACCTCTAAAGGAAAGTCTTTAGTTAATAGGCCTCTGACGATGTAGAAATATAAAGATTGAAAGATAAGAGAAACTAGATTTTTGAATAACGAAATTTTATTAGGAAAAGTTTGAACGAACAAAATCAAATTTTTTGGCCCCTTTTATAATAATCTTGAATATCGCTAATTTATCGAAATAGACAAATTTGAAATATTATTTTATAATAAAATTCTCGTAATCTAAATAAGAAAACCAAAACAAAAAGCACCTAAATATGATATTTGAAAAGAGATAAAAATCTTGAAAGTAATAGAAAAAATAGGAAAATATTTTAAAATTGAAAAAAGATTGGGAAAGAAACAAAATTATTGGTTCGACAGCATCTTGTCACAAGTTTCGAAATGATATATTATACGAAAAAAATGGACAATTGTAGCCCAAGTTATGACTCTGAAAAGTACCCTATACATCAATCAGAAACTGAACTGAGTAGTTTAATTCTTAAACAATTTGTTGGGAAAAGGACTCACACAAGCAATTGCAAATTAAGCGGAAATAAAACTCTTTTCCTCTTTGTGTTATTAAAATAGGATGTGTACCATAAATAATAAGCAAAAAAAATAATCAACTGAATCTAAAACAATAAATCAACTATAAGAGACACAGATTTTAACGTGTAAAACCCAAAGCAAGAAAGAGTACGGAGCCATAGTCCGATACAATCTTCAATTATATTAATGAGATTATAGCATAAGTTTTTCTCTAAATAATATTGGAGGCTAACAACATTAAGAATCTCAATATTCTTGGCTGTAGTAATAGCCTAATAGATGTCTCTCTAACATCTCTACTTTTATGTATTTAAGTCCCTTGTGATTTAATTATGTGTGTTTTATTATAATTAAGTATTTTATGTATTTTAGGGGGCATCATAGTCATTTCACAGTGAACGAGAGATCAGATAAAAAAATAGACAGGAATTTTGAACTCAGGACAGTCGAAAAACCTTAGGAGGAGTATAAAAAGATAAATGGCATTGTTCACATATACGGTACTATTTATTATACTGTTCACGATACTATTCACATATACGGTACAATGACGTGACATTGACTATTGACGTGACACTGACCGATGATGTGGCATTGATCGATGACGGGGCAACATTCGATTGGACGAATGATGTGGCATTGAGTGCTGTTGACTGATGACGTGGCTTGACTAATAATGTATTACGATTCTATTGGACTAAAATGTTAATGTGGCATTTACTGGTGATGTGGCAGTATGTTAGTGGATCGAAAAAATGTGCGTACGATACATGCATATACACGGAATGACAACCTTGATGATGTGTTCTATCCAATCAGAACTTGTCACATGTCGCAATCCTGAGCGTCCAAATTATTTTAATTTGATGACCATGATTTACTTATTGTATCTATAAATAGGGGGCTCCCCCCTAATTTGACACCACTGAATCTATTTTTGAGCTCATTTTCTGTAATTCCTTCTCTATCTTGTATTTTCTACGTATTTTAATAAATTTCCATTTTACCCCTAGGTCAATTATGAGTAGCTAATTTTCTTTCAAGCTTGGGTTGAAGATGAAGTCTCAACATGTTCCATGGGCTTAATTTGGTAAATTTACTTTCTCTTCCCCTCTAATTTTTGTGGATGATTTGACTTTTTATCGACAAATAATAATAATATTGTCTAAATATTACACTGGTATAACCGTCTTTCCAGTGCAATGTTATTACTATTTGGCACGATAAGCACTTAGCACCATATTTATTGGAGTGAGGTTCATGAGGAGTGGAAACCCCCCTCATGATTAATTGGCACTAATAAGGAATATTAAGCCCGTGATACATGTTGAGTGCAGATCCAGAGACCCAAGCGCTTCATTTTAATAGTTTTCACCTTAAGTTGTTCCCGCCTTTCTAATTTAAATTTTAGGATTCTCTAAATCACTTTCAACGCAAATCCAACCACCCACATAGAAAATTAACTCTGCACGCAATTAAAATCCACCTCCTCGTGGGATTGACACTTGTCACCGTTGATCTATTCTACAACAGATTCGTGCAGTTGTGAGTTCAATAAAATTTGCACAACATTCAACACTTTTTTTTTTTAGATTCTTCATCCCGCAACCTATCTGTAACTATATCCAAGGTTAATTTCCTATTCAGCTTTGATTTATTCACTGACACCGCTAATATCTTTCAATTGTCAAGTAAAGAACTAAGTAACAACAATCCTTGTAACTCATTATCTCATATAATTTTCATAGTAGTCAACTGATCAACCAAGCCCTAAAACTCGCTAGTGTGTTCAGTTATACTATGCCCTTTCTTGTGTTTCAAATTAACAAACATTTTCATCAAATTGGCTTTGTTCTATGCTATCGACTGCTCATAAATAATCTCTAATTTTCTCCAAAGAACATCAACCCTGGATTCCTTCACGATATGATGGTACACACTCTGATCAATCCATGATCTAATAGTACTCACGACCTTCTGGTTTAATTGAGCCCATTTCTTATCATCTAAATCGGCGCATCAAGCTTCTTTGCCTTTAATGGGTTCATGTAAGTCTTTCATGTACAGAAAATCTTCAATCCTAGACTTTCAAATACTATAATTCCATGACTTTAATTTAATCTTGCATGCCAAGGACTTCTCCATCTAAACAACACAAGTAATAAAAATACAAAACCTGAAACTCCGAGACACTTTATTAGGAAAGGGACTCACACAAGCAGTTGTAAATTAAGTGAAAATAAAATTATTTCCCTCTTTATGTGATTAAAATAGGATGTGTATCACAAATAAGTAGGCAGAAAAATAAACCAACAAAATCCAAAGCAATAAATTAATCACAAGAGACACAATTTTTTACGTGGAAACCCAAAGTTGGAAAAATCACGGGACCGTAGTCTGATAGTCTTCCACTATATTAATGGAATTACAGTACAAATTCTTCTCTAGATAATACTCGAGGCTAACAATATAAAAAATCTCAATATTGTTGGTTTACGTTAACATATTAATTTATGTCTCTCAAATAATAGCTAATGAGAAAATAAAATAAAATCAAGACCAGTAAGATTATAGAGGGCGATGCCAGGAACTTACCCTTAAAATTTGGGAGAAAACGGAGTTCATTTCGCCTTCTGATCGTCTAATCAAAGATTAAAAATCTTACCCCCAAATTGTAATAGTCAGCCCCTGTTCTTCCTTTTCTTCTCTCGTCTTTCTGTGCTTTTTCTCTTTGTATCAGCCGCCTCCACTTACTCTTCTAAAGCCACGTCCTACAAACCGAATTGTATTGTAAAACTTCATTTAGCCCCTCAATCTTTCTTTAATTATTTAAATACTTAAATGAATGAAAATTGGGTTTAGGCCACCCAAAAAAGATAAACCCAACACAATTTTACTTAACTGGTCACTTTAACTCGAAGGTTGTGCTGGTAGGGGGTTAAAAAGTAATTTAGGTTTAACCTACCTCATTACTTGTTTTTCCCCGATGTTGATGTAATTATAAATTATTAACTAACTTGCTTTGTTAGTGCCCATCTGAAAGCTTATGGCTATCCACCTGAAAATTTTAATTTCTTCATGGAAGAAAAGATCTACTCACAATAATGACAAATTCTACTCCCATAACACGCATGGGGTTGATCTAAATGCTCGAACTCAATAAAGATAAAGCGTGGAGCTAAAACCACAAGGTATATAAGCCTCTACATACCAATCGGGGGGAGCGATTATATAATTAATTTGTTTTTGGCTTTGGTTAGAATGTAGCTATTTGGTTGTTGTTCATTGTCTTCGCCTGCCCCTTGATCAACTGCAAAACTTAATTTATTCTCCCTTGTTGTTCCAATGTTATCACACTTCTAGGAAGAATTACAGTGTTACTGATTGTCTTGCGAATTTGGGAGATCCTCCTATGGTCATTCGGAAGTTTCTCTCTTTATAGACTGATGGCTTCTCCAATTATAGATTCTATTAATTGGCTTGTTTCATTTAGGATGGTTATTTTACATTAATGTACTTTTATCTATTATATTTTATGTATATTTTCTTATTCTAGAACGATGTGGTACTTTTTAAGAGGTAAGGCTCACTATATCCTCTAAAATATTTTTCTCTTTCTTCTTTATTTAATAGATTTCTCACTTTAGCAAGGTTGCTTTAAAAAAAATTAAAAATTTAACAAGCCAAAAATCAAGGGGAAAGGCATCCACACCCCTAAGGTTTACTTAAATGATCAAACAGATCCCCTTAATATCATAAATTGTTACATAGACTCTTTTTGAACTATTGTATACTTAATTACAACAACTCAATAATTGACTTTAAATAAACATGTATGATAAATATAAATTAAACCTAAAATCATATAATTTATAAAATAAGATAAAATTTTTAAAATATTTTGAATGTTAGAAAAATTATTCTAACATTATTAATCTGTCATATTCTTTTAATAATAATAAAATATATTTTACATTATAATAATATTAAAATAATTATACTAACATTCACAGTAATTTATCAATTTACATGTGTGGCTGAGATTCGTAATTCATCTAAACTAAATTTTATATTCCACATGTACCATTAAGGTGAGATCTATGATTATAATGTACAAAAAGGTGGGGGGTGGGGGGAATTGTTTGGCTCCCTTGGCACAACACCACTGACTTTGAATGTTTGCAACTGTGGTTAGTCGAGTACGAGTAATAATACTGGGTGATAATTGGAGTTTCATGGGTGAGATTTCTAATTCATTATAGACTTTTATTTTTTTAAAAAAAATTATATAAGAAATGGCATGATATGGTACTAAATACCATTTCTTTTATAAGGATGGTAGCATATATCAACATAATTTTGACTGTTAGTCGATCAGTTTTATCTCCTTTATCACTTCATTAATTAGATAATTCTATGGTAACTATCTTTAATTAGGGTTCATTACACCCCCGATTGTCTAATCTTCTTTTGTTCTATATTACATTTTTTTTAGTAAAACAATCTTTTCTGAAAAATAAAAAAACAAATTGCTGTCGAGCTCATCGTATACCTATTTAGCTAATTATAAAACAAACTTTGTGGTGATACCATCAATAGAAGTTACCGGTGGGTTAGCTAATAACTCTTAACAATTAATGGTACTATGCGAAACTAAATTCCTTAAATGACTAGTAATGCATAAAAAAATCATTTGGTCAACAGTCGTAAACCTTTTTCAGTTGAGCAGTTGTAGAAGAAATCCCCATGTGGTGAACATGTTATCGATTAATTAACTTCCCCTAAATTCTGTTTAACAAAAAGCAAATGACTAAAATAAGTCACGTCTTTGACTTGAGACCTAAGCTTTGTCCTTTCGGTGCAGAATTTGGTATGAAGAAGGACCTAACTGGTGACTACGCTTTCTTGATAACCTAGTAATGTGGCTTGATTGTTTGCTTAATCTGAGTAATTGAAACAAGTAAGATAGAAGTTACCACGGCTTGATACAGCAACATAGCTTCCATCTGGAGAGCGATTAACAGTATTAAAAGTTCTTGTGTAGTAGCTTGCGCCACTAATACCACTAGAAACTGTTCTGCAGAAACAATGAAGCTGTGTCAATCTCTTGCTTGTTTGAAATGATGAGCTGTAATTTCAAATAAAATGCAGTGCAACAACATTTTCTAAATGCCAGACAAAAGTTAGCCAACAATAAATAATTAGAATGAATTTTGTAAACCATAAACTTCTTCATCAGTAGGATTTAACTATTTTCTACTGCACAGTCCACCAATAGATTCCTTCATTAAAGAGCATCAATAAGACTAGATCTTTAAGAAGAAATTTACCTGTTAAGAGTTGCAGAAACAGTCTCTTGAACAGCTGCTCTCCAGTTATAGCCTCTATTCGATGTAATATATATTGCACCTTCATCGGTCACCATCTCAGCACTCTTTTCTCCGGTGGCCTTTATGTAAACCTGCGGATGATCACCTAGTCAGAATTTGCCTATCCATGGCATTACATCAAATACAACACCAGACAGTGCTCCCAAATTAACAAACAGAAGCAGTACAGTGCACTAGAAATAGAAAATATTTATCATTTAATTAAAATAAAATTCTATTCACAAACATATATATTACCTAGAAATAGAAAATTACCTATGGTTTATTAATAGGTAATTTTCTCACATAATGCTCCGCTACTTTCATGTAGTTCCACAAAATAAGTGCAACTACTTTTGACTAGTTCAAAATTAATTAATACCATAAAATAAAATAAATAATTTTAATTATTTTAAGAGTTTGTATCATTCTGTCCCGCTTGAAAATACCGTTGTCCTCAAGGGTAGATTTTTTTGAAATAATTTGCTTTCTCTTCCGTTTCCAATTTATAATTAGATATAATGATGCCTTGAAGCTCTTTTGAAAATTCTCCATTGATCCAACCATATTCTTCATCTCAATTTTTGGCACTTTACCGATGAATAATTTCTCATCATGGTGGCTAGGCAATTTGGCTGTCCTTAAAATAAACACTCTGCACTTTTGACTTGTGAGAGAAAACTCAAACCTTTTGAATGTTGATTTATGGAATTTTCTTCAATGATGCCACTACTTTGCTGCATTGTTTAACACCTCCATCATAGTGTTCTTTGACAACCAAATAGTGCTTGAATTCTCCATAGAGATATTCTTTGTTTCGATCATATCGAAATTCTTTTATGTTCCTGTCTAATTGCTTCTGTCTTATCCACGTACTCTTTTGAATTTCAAAAGCAATGGAATCATGACGCATTTAGACAAACATAAATAAAATGAATATTCATCAATAAGATTGATAGAATACTCATAACCTCTTATAACATGTAAACTGATTAATCCGTATACATTTGTATGCGCTAAATCATCCAATACAATGTTATGCTTTTAGCTCAAAAAGAGCATCCTCATCATATTAATTTTCTAAATAAGATTTATAGAGTTACAATGATCAATCTTATCATTAATCATTTTCTTAAAATCTTATTATAGTTTATATGACTTAAGCATAAATATTAGAGGTGATTTTGGTTAGAAGAAACATTTCTTTTCTTAGATAAATGCATATACTCTTTATCACTATATCTTGCTTTGAATAGATCAATGGACTTATATGATATAAATTGTCTTTATAAATAACCAAAATAAGTAATAAATAGAGGATCCAAAAATAACAGTGTACTCCTGTTTAATAAAACAAGCCACCAAAATTAAATTCCTCTAATATTTGGAAAAATAAAGACAAATATCAAAACTAAAGTCTTGTAAAATTGATCTATCCTTTCAATTGATATAAACTAGCATGTCCTCAACTGCTGTTTGAAGCTTTTTTCACTTAATCTCTTGGTTTCCTGAAAACCAAATAAATGAATTACAAATAAGATTAGTTATCTCAGAATTCACTATTGTATGAATCAATAGAAATTTGAACTAATTAGGAAGCTTAAAGATTTCATTTACCTGATTTTAATAATCTCAGGACAATCTTTCTTCCAGTGACCCTTCTGTCCACATTTATAATACTTGCCTTTTGGCTTGCCACTTTTTTAGTGGACAGTTTGCCAATCCCAACTCTTTCTTGCTCATTCTTGTCTTTCGACTTAAGCCTTGAAGAGAATCCTTTTTCAGGAAGTTTTCTGCTATGATAAAATTTTTCTATAGCATGTAGTTTGTGCATTAATTCAATTAAGGTCATATCTTTATTGTTTAAGATATAGCTAACCTTAAACTCTTTGAACGTATCAGGTAAAGATTTAATCACCATGTTAATCTTTGATTTATCATTGATTTGAACACCATGAATCTCTACCTCATTCAAATAGTCCATCATTTTGAGGACATGATCACGAACTCTTGTGCCCTCTTCCATCTTAGTATTCGTAATACGTTTTAATGCTGCTTCTCTGGCAAAATGAGTATTTTGCCCAAACATTTGCTGAAGACTAGCCATTATTTTAGTAGTTGTTTCCATGCTCCGATGTTTCTTATGCAGTTTCACAAAAATCGAAGCCAATATATAGCGCTTAGCCATTGTGTTAGCTTCGCACCATTTCTCATAAGGCTCCCTCTAATTTCTAT
Source organism: Citrus sinensis (assembly GCF_022201045.2). Lineage (NCBI taxonomy): Eukaryota > Viridiplantae > Streptophyta > Magnoliopsida > Sapindales > Rutaceae > Citrus > Citrus sinensis. The sequence goes on along the minus strand of NC_068558.1, from coordinate 33,578,432 downwards.
AATCGTATAACGTTGGTTCTGGAGGGCATGGCTGGGTCAACACATATTTGCAGCCTTTAGCAGTGAGAATATTAAATAGATTGCGTTTCCAATCTAAATAATTTTTGCCAGTCAGTTCATTTTTAATAAGGATAATTAATAATGGGTTGATGGAAGACATTTTTTGAAAAAACAAAATAGACATGCATAAATACTTTGAAACAATATTCACAATAAATGAAAAAAATGAAAAAAACCATAAATGCATTTTAATTTATTGTAACGATAATCTAGTACCGCTTTGACTAGCTATCCGTTGGGGAAGTCATGTCTACACTTACTAGACCCAATTATCCATTGGATTATAGTTATCCCTTTGGGCCTAAATTTTTTAACAGAGCTTCGTTTAATAACAATTTTTAGTTGAGTGTATAACCATTGTTTCAATCTACGTATTTTTCATATCAATAGTCATCGTTGGGATGAACAATTGATTGAAAAATATTTCAATTTATCTTTGAAAAAGTTCATCAAATAAAATATCTAATATATATATCCTCCGTAGGGAGCATCACCGTATCATGAAGTCGAGGTATATATATAATTTTATGGGAAATTATCATTTTACTACCAAAGTTTTACTGACATATCATGTCAATACTAAGGTTTGCTGAAAAGTGCATGTTACTACCAAAGTTTTACGCCGTTATCAATTCACTACCATTCCGTTAAGAAAAAGTTAATGTTTAACGGAAATTGAGTTAAAAGTCAATTTTACCCCCAAGAGTTTGGTAGTAAAATGATAATTCCCTTAAAAATTCGGTAGTAAAATGATAATTTCCCTAAAATTTTAGTAGTAAAATGATAATTTATCTATCAAATTAATAGACAATTTTACTCTTACAGCTGAAAATGTCTTTGATGCAGCTGAAAATGTCTTTGATGCCCTTATGACATCAGTAAATTTTTAACGGAATGGTAGTGAATTGATAACGGTGCAAAACTTTGGTAGTAAAATGTACTTTTCGGCAAACCTTAATACTGACATGATATGTTAGTAAAATTTTAGTAGTAAAATGATAATATCTCTAATTTTATTATTGAACTAACAATGGAGCTGTGGGAAAAATTATATTGAATTTTCCCTCTCCCACTCAATATTTTAAAATTGGTTTTTCCTTTTTTAAAACATACATATTGTTAATTGCATGCTTCCTATAATATTATCTAGATGATATCCAATATTATTTAAGCATTTGCAAATTACAAACAATATAATAAGATTCATAATTAATGAATGACATGTAACTAAATCAAGAGGGAAATATGGTGATAATAAACCACCCCTCTTGTTACAGATCCAAAGGAAAAATACAGCAAAGAATCTAACCATGAATTAAGACAAAACAAAACATGTTTTATTCATATATTAAACAAATAATATATATCTGAATAAATTGTGCCACTCTAATACATAAATTTCAAGATTGATTTCATACAATATTCTTATATATTAATATGAGATGGCTCTAATACCAATTGTTGGAGAAAAATTAGTTTTTTTAATTTTTTTAAAAACTTTTTAGGATTGCTCTCATACAATATATAAGAATATATAATCCAGAAATCGTACCTTGAAAATTCGATTTGGCTTTTTTCGCTGAAGTGATTTAGGCTCCCAGATCACGATCCGTCACAACCACGCCTGTTAGATCACGATCCGTCACCACCACGCTAGTTAGATCACAAATTGTCACCAATGATCTTCCAGGTTATGACTCAGGTTTGATTTGTACTTGACGTGTGGGCGCTTTTATCACTACCAAAACAACTAGCACGAGAAAATTTTTCTCTCAACAATAGAGAGAAAAATCTTTTTCTTTGATCTATATAAAGTGGCTGCTCTCACTTTTCTTTAAAGAAAATAAGCATTTTTATATCTCCCTTTAGTGAAACCCTAGGCTCTAAATAATGAAAATCAAAAGCCACGTTACTTGCTTTTTCTATAGGGGGCCCATCTTGTAAAATAACATAAAGTCCCTTACATACAAGTATATTAAATGGAGCCTCCCATTAAATGATATATTTAGGCTTTTGACCTAAATAGCTAGTTATCTTGCTTATTAATCCAGTAGTGGTGCAGTCAATTAAATGAGCTAACTCGGGGATCATTTGGGAACATACAATAGTGGCTACAACAATTAAGCCTGTAATTAAACAAGCCTAATCATTTAATTCCAACTCTACTCCACTATAAGATTGGAATTGACCTCCATAATTGTATGTTTGAATAATAATTCATCCGAAGCCACATTAATTTCTTTACTACATAATCTTTTATACCACATCGTTAATTAAATCGATTTCAACTGTCCAATCGATTTAATTGCATCTTGTTCCTTGATACGTACTGGTTTTCTCTAATGATCATTTTCAACATACTGTATATGTTGACATACTCTGGCTAGAGAATTCTATGAGCAAATGCCAAAAACCCATCAAGAGATGTGTTATATAAATTCTATATTGTTAATCTATAACTCCAATACTCATAATTGCTCCCACCAAGATACCGAGTAATCTTGACCACAAGTATGTGTCGTGCCCATTGGTAACTCAAATGGAATAACAATTACAATCATGAAATCATAACTAACTCAAGATTAAGATTACAGTAAAATCAAAGCCTACAAGATTTAATAAGTCTGACAATCATTTCAAGGTTAATTAAATCTCATATGTGATCCAGCTCAATGTAGTCAAACTACATCAGTAAATTCATATATGATTAAGACAAATCATTCAATGAATTTACTACAGTCTAAACATAAATAGAGCGCCCAACTTTATTTATCAACTGCGAACTAAATTTATTTAATCATAAGATAACTTGTATTATGTCTTCTGTGAATCCATATGATGATCACATAAATACATATAATATGATTAAACGGACATTATTCAATATATATTTATACAATATTTCAAATATTTTATTAATCAGAAAATAAATTAATATGCTTTAAAAGAGCATATAATCCCAACATTGTCTACACTGTTGACTCTTCAGAGCATGGCACGATGGGTGCAAGTTTATTGTATTGTTATTTTGTTCTTTTTAGCAACAATAATATTTATGTAACAAATTCAATTAATATACTTTAATTATTTAGAAAAATAATTGTGACACTCTGCGAAAAGTTATAACAAACACTTCTTTAAAATTTTAGAAGGTGCAACGTGACTTGGAGCCTAGGACTTCATATGTGGAGCGAAAAATGGAGAAGTAATCGGCGGTTCTTTTTAATTATGACTGCAGTTTGGGGGGGGGGGGGGGGGGGTGCGGGGGGAAGCGGAGGAAGAAGAAGAAAAAGGCCCTCTAGTCTCTAGATGTTCATTGCTTAATTGCTTTTCTCTCCTTTCTGCTAAAACCATTCCATATTAATTAATCAATTACATCGCCGTCATAGTCGTTGCTTGTAATAGATTAGCATAAAAAAGAATAAACTTTTAACAAAAGTGTAACACTGGTCCCTTGTTTGTTTGAATTTATTTATGTTTATCTATTTAATTTTTTGTCTTTTATTTGTGTGAATTTATTTTAATTAGCATTATTTGAGATAAGGTATAATTCTTTTTCTTTTTATTTATTTTTTTAAAATAAATTATAAGGGATTATTATCTTTATCATATAATTTATTTTTATAAAAGCAATATTTTTATTAAACTTCAACTCTTCATATATCACTACAATTTAAAACTCTTTAATCAAAGAAACATATAAAAGCAAAGAATTCTAAGGTTTCTTTTATGCAATTTGAAAGAAATTTTGAGGTATTTATCTTTCTCTAATGCATACTCTCTGATACTTGTTCTCTTTATCATAAATAACTAGATAGGCATCATGAAGCATGAGCAGTGTGATTCGATTACTATTTTTCCTTTATTTTTTATTTAATTTCTTCACGAATTTTAGGTTTTCAATGATGTATTTTGTGCAAAGAGATTCCAAGTAACCAATTTATTGTGAATTTTCAGAAATTGAACAGTGGTGCGGTAAAATTCTAATTTTCAGCAGCATGTTTGCATTCATGGATATTTCTGACTACACAAATGATCTCTAAATATTATGTTGATTTCTTTGTCTAATCCTCATTATATCTATTTACCATATGTTTAATTTCATAATTTTTGGTTGAGGATAAAAATTAGTAAAGATCGTTATGTTGAGCTGCTGTAATTTTGGAGATTGCATTCCAAAATTGCAATGGCTGATGGTAAAATTGGGTTGGCTTATTAAAAGGTTTTATAATGACTTATAAAATTATATTCATATAATATTGTGAATCCTCTATGATATAAAGTTCATTTGACTAATCTTCATTGAGTTAACATTAAGTTATGAATTTTTGAAGTGCAAAACACAAACCTAAAAGTTTCTGGATAGGTTTACTGGTCTCTTAATATAAGTTCGTTTAAAATAGTTTTACATCTTGAAAAATTCTAGAAATTTGATGTATTGTTTCTTGATGTTTCTACTATTGTAAACTCAAGTGGTCTAATTTCCATGAGTTTTATTAACTATTTTACAAATTTTCTAGTTTGGCAACCTTTGTTTTTATCATTATTGGACAGTGTGGATATTTACATGTAAAATTCTTTTGCATTATGTTTCTGACTTTTATTCATTTTTTTGAATTTTTATATGAAATGCTACACACGTTTATAGTTTCTTTTTATAATTTTTACAATTTTCCAACATATGATTAGCTTGGTAAAAATCAGCATGTATAGGATGGTCAGGTTTAGATAGCTTTGATGATTTAGTGCTTATGATTAGGCTTGATCATGTTAGATTTATATCAAGGTCAGAATGAGTAATAATATTGATAAGAGTATGTCTTGATGTTTTAGGACAAGAGTAAGCTTGTGGTTGAGGTTACTATTTTTTTTATTGCTGAGGATCGACGTAAGTAGATTCATGTATGATATATATATTTCACTAATAAATTTCTTTTAATTTGAGGTATGTATCATGTTGAATGAAAAGTATATGAAAATGATTTGTTTAACTCTACTATAATATTTTGTTAAGTAAAATTAAAAAAAAAATTATGTACAACAATACTTTATTTATTAAATACTTGTGTAATAAATTGTCTTAAAAATGGAAACCTTTATTAAAATATTTTTAAGTCAAATACTTTGAAATAATTATCAATTATTTAAATGTAATTTATGGAAGCTTACAAATGATTAAAAATTCAAGGATAGTTTTAAATGATTTGGCTCATTGTCCATGGTGATGTTATGTTATGTTATGTTATAGAAGGCTAGCCGGATTTTGTGCACATATGATGTTAATGTTAATAATTCCTGCGAGGTATAGGACCCTGAATAATGTTATATGGTCGTGTCACCGGATCTACAGGTGATACTATGTGGCATAAGCTAATTATGTTTTATGTGTTTCAAATGTTATTGTTATGTTTAAAGTATTTGCATGACTTTATTGTGATTTATTTTTGCTAAATGATGATTTACAAAGGTAATTTTCCTTATTATTATGCATATTTACAAAATTCAATCAATTATATTTTAATGATTTTTAGTATTGTGCATGAAATACTTACTGAGTTGATGGCTCACCCCTCATTACCACATCTTTGCAGATAGAGTTAGATAATTTGAGCTTATGGTCTTAATAGGAAGAATAAGAGCTCGGTTCCTTTTGGGGAATAATGTTACATTAACAAGTTACGAATATTTTAGCTTCCTTTGGGATGATATTTATTTGAGAATACGTTATTTCATTATTCTTTTTGAGGTTTAGAACATTTGCTGTTGGGTATTATTTTGAAGGTTTTATAAATGAGAATGATGAAATGCAGTTTCCCTTCAATTTCACCATAATACGTTGTTAGTGGAATTGGGGTGTTACAAAAGAGTTCCCCCCGCCTCATACGATTACGTTCTTCATGCATCCCATGCAAGGGGGTTGGGGGGGCTTCCACATGCAAAATATCATTTGCGAGTTAGCTTACAAGTCAATCAATCACAGCAAGCCATGTGAGTTCAATGATAGAAAACCGTTTTTATTTATTCTGAAAATGATCGTGTAATGATAAAATATAAAGTTTAATTGTTGCAATAATATATGTTTTAGATATGGTTTTTGACACAACTTAAAAGTAATTTTTAACTCCCAAGTATAAGAGTGTCTTGTTGTATTATAACTCGGTGAGTCCGAGGTCGATCCACAGAGAAAAAATTTAATTAGTTTATTTTATTTTAACTAAAAATTAAAATTAAAACTTAAATATAAACAACTTAATTTAAATGAAACTATGAAATTGAACTAGTTAGGGTTATGGATCCACATTTAGAAGTAAATAAAACTTAATAAATTCTTTTTGCTAATTTTTTAGATTTATTACCCAAAAGATTAATTATACAAATTATTATTATTTTCCCTTTAATTTTATGATGGATTAAGTATTTATTGTGCCAAAATTTAATTTGTCTACAATAAGTCAAAATACCATTTCACCATGCCTTATATTAAGATCTTAAGAATTTATTGTGCCAAATTCATTTGTTTGTCTACAATAAATCGAATTTTCAAAATATAAAACATTTATAAAATTAAATAGAAAATAATTTAATTTATAAAATTAAACATAGAATTTGATTAAATCATATTTATTTCTTAAGAGTTTCACCTTCCCCTAACTAATATTATTTAGTTAAGCATAATTAAAATAAAAAGAAGTAGTAAAATTGAATTACTTATAATTAAAAGAAATAAAAACAACTAAAATTGGAAATAAAACTAATTTTATTAATGAAAATAATTATACAAAATATTAAACACACACCTGGAAATCCAGATTACAAGTAGATGGAGAGAATTTGAGAAGAAGAGAGTTGTAGAGAGATGATTAAAACATAAAAATGAGGCCCTATTTATAGAAAAATAAATTCATAATCCAGTGCTTTGCAGTCCATCATAGGCTTCGTGCATGTGCTCCTCACAACCCTTAGATCAAGACCCAATGGCTGGTCAAACTTCAAAAGTCAACATCACACATGGCATCATTTGACTCGTCCGATTTGCCCAAAGAACGGTTGAGATTTGGCGGGTTAATGGGTGGATCGGGTCGACCCGAATACAAAGATTCGGATCCTCCAACTTGCTTCACCAACCATTGCCACGTGGCACAATCATGGCCATTGAATCATGAACGGTTGAGATTTAGTCAAGATGGCCAGTTATCCCATGTACTCATATCTATTGTAAGCTCATTTCATCATCCAATTAGTGCTCGTCAACAGGAAAAGTCAACTTTTTTTACACAAGCCCAATTTTAAGCCGATCTTGACTGATCTTAAGGTTTTCGGACCTCCAGAATTCAAATTTGACCTCCGTTTATCTGTTTGGAGCCTCGAAGTACGTGAAATTAATAATTTTCCTAATAAACACATAAAAATACACAAAATTAAATATATTTAAAACATAATTCATAATTGATAATATATTACATAAACACAAATATAAATTATAACATAAGCATAAAATAACATATTATCGCTTGATAATTAAACAATTTTTAATACTAATCACACCCCCCAACCAGCTTATTGCTAGCCCTCTAGCAATTAAAGCGTTATATTAAATTAAGATTTATAAAATTCACATGCAAGTTAATAGTTGTTCATCTATCCTCTAAATTACCAAATAAATGAACTCTCCCAAATTCCTTTACCACATTGATGTTCACTCATTATCCAAAATATTATCAAACCTTCTTTTGTGCTCAAGTAATTAACACAATACTTATGGGGCTTCATTAAAAGAAAAACAACATTTTCGTTCTAAAATTCATTAGAAATTATATCTTTAGGCAATAGATTATTCACACATTTTTTTTTTATATTACATTTCTAACCCGTGTAGCGAGCTTTAGGTCAATGACTCCCATACCAGTTGGCCTTAGGGCACTAGGTGTTAAAGCACCCCTACGGACTTAATTACTCAGGTTTCTAATAAACAAATAATTTATCTATTACCCATGTAGCGAGCTTTAGGCCAGTGACTCCCAGACCAGTTGACCTTAGGCACTAGGTGTTGAAACACCCCTACGGACTTAATTACTCGGGTTTCTAGATATAACAAAATTAAAAACATTTTTTCTTCTTCTTCTTTTTTTTTGATTTTTTTTTAGAAATATACACTTTCTACTACCTTAGATACTATTCCTAATAAATTAAAAGAACTAAATGCTGTAAAACTTTAACTTACAACCCACTAGTATGTGTCATAGTGTGTGTGTGAAGAATGATTCAATAATACCTGTTAAATGAGTAAACAATTAAATAACTTAATAACCAAGTGGAGAGTTCACAAATTTGAGTAATTCAAAGAAAATGGAACAAAAACAACTTACTATGAATCTCAAAATCAAAATATAATATAACAAGACTATTAGGATGCGTCTCAAAAGTCGTGACTCTTTACACGGCCATCCTAGACAAAAAAACAATTTTTTTTGTTTTTTTTAACAAAGAAAAGAAAAGAGAAAAGAGAAAAACAACACACATATTTAAAACATACGTAAATTATCCCCACCCCACAACGTAATCTAAACATTATCTTAACATTTTATAATTTTATAGATATGCAAAAAGAAAAAAAATAAAAATAAAAGAGAATAATAAAAGAAGAAGAAGAGGAGATCTCACCTGAACTTGATGCAGAAGCTTAAAAGTAGATAACAAAGATGAAGAAAAAGTCAATTTTTTTTTTGTTTTTTTTTTAACAACACCCTTAAGATTAAGAATATGCATTTCTAGAGAGACTACATTCTCTATATCCTGCCATCTTCGACTCAAATTTGTCCTAAGTTAGTCTTTACAGAAAAAAAAAATTTGTTATTGTTTTTTTTTTTTTGTAAACACATAACCAGGACTAAGACATTCCACAATTATCAACTATTCCCTCCCCCCAACCTGAAAAAGTCATTGTCCTCAATGTTTTAAAAGGAAAGAGAAAGAGTGTAGAAGACATCATATGAACACTACAACAAAAAATATTTACAAACGGAGAGTTAAATTTAAATTGCACTTCTTATTACTGCTACTGTTACCGTTACCATCATTAGTCGACCAATTCAGTGCAACAGTCTGTGGATCTGGCTCTGGTGTATAAGCTTGTAAAAGATCAAGTAACTCATTAGCAGTAGAAGCAGAAATAAAGAGTTTTTTTACAGAATGTGGAACAAAATGATTCTTTATTGCATGGTTAATAAAAGTTAGCAAGCCATCATAAAAATTATTAACATTTAACAAACCGATGGGTTTTTGATGAATGTTCAAGTGGGCCCAAGATGCAAATGTAATTAGTGCCTCAAAAGTTGCAAGATCTCCTAGCAAGAAAATAAAAGCATCAGCATGATTCATCATTTTAGATATTCTCTCTTCCATACTTGATACCACTAATTCTTCTCCAATTGGTGGGCCAGACATGCACACTAGCGGTTTCATGGGTTTTGGGATAATGCCGAGTACTTGGCTTCCTCTGGTAAAAACAGCTTCTGAGACAAGTCTTGATAACCGTCGTTCACTTCCTCCATATACAAGATGCAGTTTCCTCTCTGCTATGACACGACCAAGATCTACAGCTGCCTGAACGAACTCTTTGTACTTTCCATAGTGAAACCCAGAAAGCACACAAATATTTTTGAATTGTTTACTCGAAGATGATGCCATTGGACTAATTTTTCAAAAACAAGTTGTGAGTGTTTGAAAAACGAGCTCATATTTAAAGATCTTGGCGACATAAATAATGAGAAACAGCTGTAAATGGGTTGGCATATTTGTCAAATGACGAGTAAAGCTCGTGGCTCAATAATGCAAAAACAAATAGTAAAAAGAAAATAATGATTAGAAAAAGCAAACAGTAAAAGAAACTAAATATTTATTAAATACAAAATCATATCACTAAATGCAATAATGCAAATGATAAAATAACAGTAAAGTAAAATAACAGTGAAGTGAAAGGATATTTACTGGTAGTTGTGATTGTGGCTCACATCTTCCTCTGGTTTTACGTCCAGTAACGGCTTGAACGCCCTCTATGGGTCGAGGATCGGCTTCCCATACAGTTTTCTTATAAACTGGCAAACATGGTCTTTTTGAGTCAGATTCCCAAGACTTCACTGTGCACTTTGTTTTTGGAATAGTATCCACAAATTGTAAATCTCACGTTGCACAATTCCGCTTCGATGCGTCTCAAGAGATCGTAAGATATCATCCAACAATTCTTTACTCATGTCATCTTTAACGAATTTAATTTTATCTTCACGAGTATCAGAAACCATTCCTAAAGATTTATAATCCGGTCGTTTGCAACCAAGTCTTACATAGTTATGACATTTTGAGCCAAGTCGTTTAGCTCTCCTTTTCTTAGCAAACGTACTTTTACCAAAACCAGGCATGTAAGAAACAAATGGACTAGAAAACTCACCTGCTAATTGGACCTTTGCTTCAATTAACCAACGAATGTCAGAAGGAATGCCATTGATCATTAACAAACGCAGTCGTTCACAACGAGCTTTGTAAATTTCCTGAGGGCATTCTGAGGGAGAGAGGGAAAATGCTTATGGAGTTTATGTTGTATTTCTTCCATGTTTGATTTTGGGGTTTCAGTTATTGTGGGAAACTGAAGATACCGACTTAAGAAGTCACGGAGTACCGTTATCCGCCATTTATACGGGAAAATAAATCAAAACACACCAAAATCAAATCTGCAAAATCAAATCAAGCGTGAAAGCGAGCAAAAAGAAGCACACAATATAAAAGGAAAATGAACTTACATTCGTCCTCTCATTGAGTTAACCTCAAGCTCCATTTGAAATTCATATATGCCACTCTCTACTGTTCTGAGTTGTCCCTCTAGATCCTCAACATAGGACACGAATTCTGGTGGTTGCAGATTGTTGAGTGTTAGAAAATGCATATTTATAAAGGAGAAAACCGTCATTTTACATTTCAAGTCTTACTAACAACCCTTACTTTTATGTATTTAACCTTCTTGTGATTTAATTACATGTGTTTTATTTTAATTAAGTATTTTATGTATTTTAGGGGCATCATAGTCATTTCACAATAAACGAGAAATCAGATGGCAAAACAGACATCACTTTTGAACTCAGGACGGTCGAAAACCTTAGGAGGAGCATAAAAGGAAAAATAACACTGTTCACATGTACGGTACTATTCACGTGTACAGTACTGTATACGTTACTGTTCACGACACTGTTCACATAGACAGACCGATGACGTGGAATTGACTGATGAGGTGTCACGATCCTGTTGGACTAAAATTCTTATATACTGTTGATGGTGACGTGGCAGCATATCAGTGGACGAAAAATCTCGCATACGGCGCATGCATCACACAGGATTATTTTCAACCAAACCGCGTTACTGTTCAAAGTCGGGTCAAACCATGTTACTGTTCATCCGCGTGGTCAAACCGTGGACTGTTGACTGATGACGTGGCGCAATCTTGAGCGTCCAAACTGTTTTTAATCCGATGGCCATGATTTACTCCATGTATCTATAAAAAGGGGGTCTCTCCCCCCTAATTTGATATCTCTGAATCCATTTTTGGGATCCATTTTCTGTAATTCCTTCTCCATCTTGTATTTTCTTCGTATTTTAATAAATTCCTATTTTGCCCCTAGTTCAATTATGAGTGGCTAATTTTCTTTCAAGCTTGGGTTGAAGGTGAAGTCTCAACATGTGTCATGGGCTTAATTTGGTAAATTTATTTTCTCTTCCCCTCTAGTTTTTGTGGATGTTTTGACTTCTCGTCGACAAATAATACTAATCTTGTCTAGTACCGCCTTGGTTTCACCGGCCCTCTAGTACAAGGTTCTTATTATTTGGCACGATAAGCCCTTAGCACCATATTGATTAGAGCGTGGTTCATGAGGTGTGGATTCCCCCCTCATGATTTAATTGGCATTAATAAGGATTATTTAGCCCATGATGCATGTTGATACGGATCCAGATACCCAAGTACGTCATTTCAATAGATTTCTCTTCAATTTATTCTCGCCATTGCAAGTCCAATTTTAGAATTTATTATCGCCATTTTAATTTAAGTTTTAGCATATTCCAAATCATTTCCACCACAGATCCAATCACCAATTCACAAAATTAATTCTACACAATTAAAATCCACCTCCTCGTGGGATCGACACTCGTCACCATTAGTCTATACTACAATAGATTCGTGCGCTTGCGAGTACATTAAAATTTGCACAATAAGTTTTTGGCGCCGTTGCCGGGGAGGTAAGTAATTTTAATTCATAGAATTAATTTTTGTGAATAATTTCTTTTAATTGTTTTCTTGTAATTTTTTTTATTAAAAAAAGAAAGAAAAAAAAGTGAATTTACATTTTGAGCTAAGAATTTTATTTATTTATTTTCTCTCTTCTTTAAAATTCTGTAATTTAATTTTGAATTTATTTTTCTTTGTAATTTTTTTTCTTATTAATTTATTTTTATTTAATTTATTTCATGTATTTTTTTTTTGTGTATTTTTATAGAAAGGTTGTAATAGCGCAATAAGGTTAGTATCGTAATTTCTCCCTCTTCTTTATTTTTATTTGTTTTGTTCCCATCTTTATTTTTATTTTATTTGTTTTGCATGCATGGTCGTAGGTCATTATTACCCAATCTTGAACCTATAGACCTTGAACTTGAGAAAACACTTCGCACACACAAACAAGTAAAAAATAAAATGGATTTGCAACCACAGGAGAGGCCATTTAAGGATTATTTCAATCCTTTAGCAAATTTGAGTACATCATGTATAAGATACCCAAATGTAACTGCTAGGAGCTTTGAACTAAAACCTAGTGTGCTAAATTGTCTCCCCACATTTTATGGCTTAGAAAATGAGGATCCATATAATCATCTGAATGATTTTCATGCCATTTGTCAAACTTTTAAATATGAAAATTTTTCAGACGATGATGTTAAACTCAGATTATTCCCATTTTCTTTAAAGGATAGAGCTCGTTCATGGCTTAATACATTGCCTGCTAATAGCATTGCATCATGGGAACAAATGGTAACTAAATTTTTGAATAAATATTTCCCAGTGCATAAAATCAATGCTATTCGCAGGGAAATTTCAGAATTTACACAGAGAGAGGACGAGCAATTTTTCGAAACATGGGAGCGATTCAATGGGCTACTCTTGAAGTGTCCACATCATGGGTACGAGAAATGGCACCAATGTCAATACTTTTTGGAGGGATTACTACCGAATGTGCAAGAATGACTACTGGCAACAAGTGGAGGAGAGCTAATGTCAAAAAGTGCATCAGAAATTTGGGAGTTTTTCCAGCGACAAGCAGATAATTCCCAACAACAGAGTCGATCACTCAGGAATACTAAAAGAATTAAAGGAGTGAATGAGGTTCACATTGGCAAATCAACTTCAGGAATCAAAGAAGTCAAGGAGATGGTTGAAGGTCTTGCTCGACAAATAGCATCGTTATCGACTGCTAAATCAACTGAACCACATGACCTTGACTCATACTCAGATCAAGCCAATGCCATAGGTATAATGAGAAAACCATCAAATTACAACCCATACTCCAACACATATAATCCTGGATGGAGAGACCACCCCAATTTTTCATGGTCTCAAGGATTCCAACAGAATGGACCAGCAGCTCCAGCTCCACCAATTCCACAAAATCCTCAAGCCTCTCAGCCCCCATTTAGACCATTCAATCAGAACCAGAACCACTCTCAACCTAGACCATGGGAGGATGCATTCCAGAATTTCAGGAATGTTACTCACTCCACGATTGAGCAACAAAACCGCACCATTGATGGACTACGAAATGAATTGAGAGCGGGCTTCAACTCACAAGCCCAATCAGTTTCAAGCCTCGAGAAGATGGGGGGACAACTTGCTTCTTCAGTTTAAACCTTGGCAATGACTGTTGAGAAAGGCAAGTTTCCAAGTCAACCAGTGCCTAATCCTAAAGGAGTGCATGAAGCAAGTACCAATTCACCACAACAACATGGAGAGGTCAAAGCAATCATGACCTTGCGAAAAGGAAAGGAAGTCGACAACAAAGTGGAGATGGCAGTGACAAAAGAAAATCAAATTGTACCTGTGAATGTTGAGGACTCACCACCGGAGGAGAAAGAAGAAACCAACCCACGAGAATATATTCCCAAAGCTCCATTTCCTCAGAGGTTAGCTAAAGGAAAAAAAGGAAAATCCACAGGTGAGATTCTTGAAATCTTCAAACAGGTAAGTGTTAACATCCCTTTGCTTGATGCTATTAAATAAGTTCCATCTTATGCCAAGTTTCTTAAAGACCTTTGTACTAAAAAGAGAAATATGCATGTTCAAAAGAAGGCATTTTTAACAGAAAACGTTAGTTCTATCCTCCAACATAAAATTCCTTTAAAATGTAAAGACCCAGGCTCTCCTACTATTTCATGTAGCATAGGGAACCACACAATTGAGAATGCTTTGTTGGATTTAGGAGCTAGTGTAAATTTGTTGCCTTATTCTGTATTTGTGAAACTTGGACTGGGAGAATTACACCCAACTCCAGTGGCGTTACAGCTTGCAGATCGGTCCACGAAAATACCTCGTGGTATTGTGGAGGACGTGCTTATCCAGGTAGACAAATTTTATTTTCCTGTTGATTTCATTGTAATTGACACTCAACCAATACAGGATTCAAGGAAGCATATCCCCATTATTCTAGGCCGACCTTTCTTGGCAACTGCGGATGCTCACATTCAATGCAGAACTGGAAATATGCAGTTGTCTTTCGGCAACATGACTATGGAGCTGAACATCTTCAACATTGCCAAACAACCTCACAGTGCAGATGATGGAATTATTGATGTGGATTTAATTGAAGCATTAGTTGATGATACTTTTGTTTCAAACCTTAGTGATGATCCTTTACAAACATGTTTAACTCACTTTGGTTTGAATTTTGATATTGACAGATCGGTCGATGAGGTCAACGCTCTACTTGACTCAGCACCATCCATGGACACTAATAAATGGAAGTCAAGAGTTGAACAACTAGCACCATAAGAGAAGAAACTCATCCCATCATCAGAATTACCACCGAAACTCGAGCTCAAACCATTGCCCAACACTCTGGAATATGCATTTTTGGGAGAAGAAAGTTCTCTGCCGGTAATCATCTCATCATCCCTAAATGACGAACAAAAAAGGTAAGTTGTTGGATGTTTTGAAAGAGCACAAAGGGGCATTAGGATGGACCATAGCAGACATAAAAGGTATAAACCCAGTAGACTATATGCATTACATTCACCTTGATGAAAATGCTAAATCTACTAGGGAAATGCAACGTCGGTTAAATCCTAATATGAAAGAAGTTGTTAGAACAGAAGTCCTTAAGCTATTAGATGCAGGTATCATTTACCCAATTTCTGATAGTTCATGGGTCAGTCCTGTACAAGTTGTCCCCAAAAAGTCAGGAGTTACAGTAGTTACGAATGCCGATAATGAATTGGTACCTACTAGAGTATCTACAGGATGGCGTGTATGCATTGATTATAGAAAGTTGAATTCTGTCACACGTAAAGACCATTTTCCTTTACCATTTATCGATCAAATGCTTGATAGATTAGTAGGCCATGAATTTTATTGCTTTCTAGATGGCTACTCAGGATATAATCAGATTCCCATAGCACCAAAAGATCAAGAGAAAACTACTTTCACTTGCCCTTTTGGCACATTTGCATATAGGAGAATGTCATTTGGATTATGTAATGCACCTGCTACATTTCAACGATGCATGTTGAGCATTTTTTCTGATATGGTTGAACGATTCCTTGAAGTCTTTATGGATGACTTTTCTGTCTTTGGTGACTCGTTTGATCAATGTTTACATCATCTAACACTAGTTCTGCAGAGATGTATCGAGAAGAACTTGGTCTTAAATTGGGAGAAATGTCATTTTATGGTAAAACAAGGTATTGTTCTCGGTCACATCATTTCGAGCAAAGGTATTGAGGTTGACAAAGCTAAGGTGGATCTCATTTCTAATCTTCCTCCACCCAAAACAGTCAAAAAAGTAAGATCTTTCCTTGGGCATGCTGGTTTCTATAGACGTTTCATTAAAGATTTTAGCAAAGTTTCTAGACCCTTATGCAATTTACTTGCTAAGGATGTACCTTTTATCTTTAGTGATTCATGTCTTATGGCGTTTGAAAAATTAAAACAGTTGTTGACATCATCACCCATCATTCAGGCCCCGAACTGGAGCTTACCATTTGAGCTCATGTGTGACGCATCTGATTATGCAGTAGGAGCAGTATTAGGACAAAGAGTTGATCGAATTCCCCATGTCATTTACTATCCTAGTATGACATTGAATGATGCACAGTTGAACTATTCAACTACTGAAAAAGAAATGCTAGCAGTAGTTTTTGCATTGGAAAAATTTCGATCTTATCTCATTGGTTGTAAAATAATTATATTCACAGATCATGCTGCTCTTAAATATCTTCTCACAAAGAAAGATGCAAAAGCTAGACTAATTCGTTGGGTGTTACTTTTGCAGGAGTTTAACTTGGAATTCAAAGATAAGAAAGGCACAGAGAATGTTGTGGCGGACCACCTCTCTCATCTCCATTTTGACACAACTACAAAGCCATTACCATTAAATGAGTCATTCCCTGATGAACAATTGATGAATGTGGAAGTATTACCATGGTATGCCGACATCGTGAATTATCTTGTTACAGGTCAACTTCCAGAGCATTGGACCAAGCAAGATAAGGCTAAATTCTTTGCAGAGATAAAGAATTTCTTTTGGGATGACCCGTATTTGTTCAAGTATTGTGCAGACCAAATTGTTAGACGATGTGTCCCAGAAAATGAAATTCAGAATATTCTTTCATTTTTCCATGAACAAGCTTGTGGAGGCCATTTCAGTGCTAAGAAAACAGCAACTAAAGTTTTACAATGTGGTTTTTATTGGCCAACTATATTTCGAGATGCTTACACTTTTTGTTCTTCATGTGATAGGTGTCAACGAATGGGGAGCATTACGCGAAGGAATATGATGCCACTAAATCCAATTTTAGTGGTTGAGATTTTTGATGTTTGGGGTATCGACTTCATGGGACCCTTTCCCCCGTCTTTTGGCCATTAATACATATTGGTTGCTGTTGACTACGTATCGAAATGGGTAGAAGCAATTCCATGTAGAACCAATGATCACAAGGTGGTGATAGGATTTTTGAAAAGCAATATTGTCTCACGCTTTGGATTCCCTCGAGCAATAATCAGTGATGGTGGTGCCCACTTTTGTAACAAAGCATTCAAAGCTCTTTTGACAAAGTATTCAATCACACACAAAGTGGCGACCCCGTATCATCCGCAAACCAGTGGCCAAGTTGAGATCTCCAATCGAGAAATAAAGCACATATTAGAAAAGACGGTGAGGCCAGACAGAAAAAATTGGTCATTAAGACTTGATGATGCCTTATGGGCATATAGAACGGCTTTCAAGACCCCGATTGGGATGTCACCCTACAGGCTAGTGTATGGAAAAGCTTGCCACCTACCTGTGGAACTCGAGCATCGTGCATATTGGGCCATTAAGAAATTCAATTTTGACATGCAGCAAGCCAGCTCAGAAAGAAGATTACAGCTGGCAGAACTTGAAGAAATTCGCAATGATGCATACGAAAATGCCAAGATTTACAAGCAACGAATGAAGTCTTCCATTATAAGCAAATTATGAGAAAATCATTCACTCCAGGTCAGAAAGTACTTTTATTCAATTCTCGCTTGCACCTATTCCCAGGTAAGTTACGCTCTCATTGGTCTGGCCCATTTATTGTTCATACTGTTTTTCCACATGGGGCAATTGAAATTAAGGACCCAAAGAACGGTGTCACGTTTAAAGTTAATAGTAAAAGATTAAAGCCATATCTAGAATACCAACCACATGGAGAAGACACCGAAATAAATTTGAGTGACCCACCAGATTTGAATTGATTTTTTTTCTTTTCGTTGATTTAATTTTTTTTCTTTCTTTATATTATTCTTCTGCTAATTGAAATTATTTTTGCATAAGTGTGTTTGTTTAACTATTAAGTTTTCTTTTATCGTTTTTAATCATGAGTACCTTACTTAGACCGTTCCTCCTGAACATTCTTAAACCACTTCAACGTGTCAAAACTCATCTCAAAAGGCAGATTCAATTTTGTAAAACACATCGCATTTGGGCTCTACAACCACCAGAGTTAGTAGCCTATGTTAAGGGTTTAGAAAGCCAACTCAGAGACATTGAGAGAAATGTTTACGACATCCAGTTGGAGCTTGAGGTAAATTCAATAAGAGGACGATTTTAATTTTCTTTGTGTGTTTTAATTTGTTTTTCTATTTGTGTGCTTTAGTTTGTTACCCCGGTGAAGTGGCGGATAACGGTACTCCGTGACAATCAAGTCGGTTACTTCAGTTTCCCATAATAACTGATATTCTGAGGCGAAGGTATGGACAGAAACGAGATTCTAGCGAAACTTCACAAGCGATTCCCTTCACTTCCTCAGAATGCCCTCCTTACGATCTATAAAGCTCGGTCCGAACGCATGCGATTATTCATGAGGAATAACATACCTGCTGACATCCGTTGGTTAATCGAGGCTAAAGTACGATCGGCAGGTGAGTTACCTCCAAAATTTATTGCATACATGCCTGGTTGTGGTAAAGGAAATTATGCAAGAAAACGACGAGCTCGAAGAATTTCTGTTGCTTGTCATAAGTGTGCCAGAATGAGTTGCAATAAAAACCCATGTTCTTTAAGAATGGTGTCTGATAACAGGGAAGATAAGATTCAATTCATTAGGGATGGCTTGAATAAGGAGTCATTGGATGATATCCTTTTGTCTCTTGAAACGCATCCCAGTGGATATGTGCAAGGAGCGATTCTCCAGTTATAGCCATTATTCCAGAAAGAGCATGCACGATATAGTCTCGGGAATCTGACTATAAATGACCCTGTTTGCTAGTTTATAAGAAAACTGGATAGGAAGCCTATCCTCGACCCATAGAGGGCGTTCAAGCCGTTTCTGGACGTAAAACCAGAGGAAGATGTGAGCCACAGTCCCAACTACCTGTAAATATCCTTTTACTTTATTGTTATTTTATTTCACTATTGTCTTATTGTTTGCATTATTGTCTTTAATAATTTTATTACTGTTTGCTTTTTCCTTTTTACTGTTTTCTTTTTCCTTTTTACTGTTTTCTTTTTTACTTGCGAGCCACGTGCTTTACGCGTTATTTGACATTGACATATTACCTCATATACAACCATGACCCACTATAACCGAGACTCTTAAATGTGATTTCTTTTTTGTCAAGCACTCACAAATTGTTTTTGAGAAGTATCACAATGTCAGCTACTCCCAATAGACAATTCAAGAACATTTGTGTGCTTTCTGGATTTACATATGGCAAACATAAAGAGTTCGTTGAGGCAGCCATAGATCTTGGTCGAAGCATAGCAGCGAGAAAATTACACTTGGTGTATGGAGGAGGTAACCGAGGATTATCAAAAATGGTCTCAGAAGCAGCTTTTATCAGAGGAAGTCAAGTGTTAGGCATCATCCCAAGAGTCTTAAAACCATTGGGCAGTTCGTCTGACTCATCAACTGGAGAAGAGTTAGTCGTCTCAAGTATGCAAGAAAGAATAACTGAAATGCTTAATCATGCTGATGCTTTTATTTTCCTTCCAGGAGATCTTGCAACACTAGAGGCACTTATCACGCTAGCATCTTAGGCCCATCTGCACATCCACCAAAAACCCATCGGTTTGTTAAATGTCAATAACTTTTATGATGGCTTTATCGCATTTCTTAACCATGCAATAAAAACCTATTTCATTCCTTCTAATGTGAAAAAACTTTTTATTTGTGCTCACACTGCTAATGAGCTACTTGATATGTTACAAGCTTATAAACCGGAGCCAGACCCCTGGACTTTTGTGTTGGAGCGCCCAAATAATGATGGTAACAGTAGCCGCAGTAAGAAGTACAAATTAGATTTAACTCTCCGCTTGTAAATATTGTTTTATGTGTTGCACCACCCAGGTGATGTCTTCTAAACTCTACTTCTTTCCTTTCAAATATTGAGGACAATGTTTCGTTCTGGTTGGGGGGAGGGAATAGTCGACAATTGTGGAATCTTGGTTAGGTTTTTACTGATTTTTTGTTGTAGAAACTAACTGTTGCTAACTTTTTATGTTGAAGATGGCTGAATATGGAGTGTAGTTACTCTAGAAACGCATCTTCATCGTTTGAAAAAAAAAACAAAAAAAAATTCAAAAAAAAATTTAGACATTTTCTTTTTCTTTATTAAGTTTTGATGTTTATTTTTCTTCTTATTAATTTCTCCTCTATGAATATATATTTTCCAACTTTTGAGTCGAAGATGGCTGAATATGGAGTGTAGTGCCTCTAGAAACGCATCTTCTTAGTAAAAAAAAAAATCATTTTCTTTTTCTATCATTTTAAGTGTACTTTTTCTAATTATTTTTTTTTTCATCATTTTCACATTTCTGCATGCATATTTTCCTTTCATGTTTAGAATAGGTTGGGGGGTAGAATGTTGTTTTAAAAAAAAATTTGTGTGATTTGTTTTAACATTGGGTGACATGATTAAATTTTAAATTTTAGTATTTGTATTATCTTTGGTCTTAAGTGATGTTACATTATGTTTGCTACCCTACATGTTGATGTCGGAGACATATATGAGTTGCTTGAAGGAATAAACATGTCATAATAAGTACCAAGTAAGTTTTTGAGCCTATCATTTTTCTTGGAGAGTAACCCTTTTGCCCATTCTTTATACAGCTTAACAGTTTATTATTGTATACACGATCTCTAGATTTCTTTTGAGTTAACCCTTAATAAAAAATAAATAAAATAAAATAAAATAAAAGTGTGTTGCTACATTTGGAGGCCCATCTAACTAGTAGATATGGAAGGTTATTTAGAGCTCTAAAAGACGATGGAAATGCCATCTTTGATCCGTTTGAGCCTTTTTAGCCATCCCTTTTATTAAATATCCATAGTTAACCCTTTTGAGCCTTTAAAAAAAAAAACATTTTCTTTGTCAACTTATCATCTTGACCCACTCCGATTTGGAGTATTACCCGATATCTTATAAGTTTCATCACCTATTTATGTTTGAGAAAATGTAAATAATTATGTTGTTCAGTGAAGTTATACCAAAAAAAAAAAGCAAAAAAAAAAACAACAAAACAAAAGTTGTTGTTTCAAAAGAATAAAAATAACAATAATAGGTGAAATCCACCTTGCAACTTCCAAAAAAAAAAAAAATTCTCTGCATTTTTCTCAAACATACACTTTGTTTTCCTTATTTCCTTTCTTTGTTAACCATGTCCCTAGCCTACGTTACATCCTAATAAAAGTCCTTCCTGATTTTAGGGAACTATAATCTGAAGTAGAAGCTAGTTATATGGGCTAAAAAGATGTAGTGGTGCATATAAAAAAAATAAATAAATAAATTGGGTTGACTAACAGTTTTTATTTGACTTGAGATCGTATTATTTTTAAGCTGAGGGCATATTTATTTCATCTTGGTGAGAGTATGTGATATCACTTCTTCATTATTTTCTCTCAATTACCATTCATTGGAGTGACTATTTTTATTGGGTTTAATTTCTTTATAAGAGTGTCACTACTTCCAGTGAGATTTTGGGGTTTGACATGTCATTCTTGAAAGTAGCTATAACAAAGTCTACTGGGCTGATTCATGTGGATGGTTGATGTGGGTGTGATGTTACTTTAGACTGGAGATAATGCTTATACTTTTATTTGATTGCTATCATTAATCTGATTGAATAAACACTAGTGTTTCTAAATTTAAAAAAAAAAAACCATTTTGAATTTGAATTTTATTTTCGCTTCATTTGCTAGGGACTAGCAATAAGCTGGTTGGGGGGTGTGTTGAGTGTTAGAAAATGCATATTTATAAAGGAGAAAACCGTCATTTTACATTTCAAGTCTTACTAACAACCCTTACTTTTATGTATTTAATCTTCTTGTGATTTAATTACATGTGTTTTATTTTAATTAAGTATTTTATGTATTTTAGGGGCATCATAGTCATTTCACAATAAACGAGAAATCAGATAGCAAAACGGACATCACTTTTGAACTCAGGACGGTCGAAAACCTTAGGAGGAGCATAAAAGGAAAAATGGCACTGTTCACATGTACGGTACTATTCACGTGTACGGTACTGTATACGTTACTGTTCACGACACTGTTCACATAGACGGACCGATGACGTGGCATTGACTGATGAGGTGTCACGATCCTGTTGGACTAAAATTCTTATATACTGTTGATGGTGACGTGGCAGCATATCAGTGGACGAAAAATCTCGCATACGGTGCATGCATCACATAGGATTATTTTCAACCAAACCGTGTTACTGTTCAAAGTCGGGTCAAACCGTGTTACTGTTCATCCGCGTGGTCAAACCGTGGACTGTTGACTGATGACGTGGCGCAATCCTGAGCGTCCAAACTGTTTTTAATCCGATGGCCATGATTTACTCCATGTATCTATAAAAAGGGGGCCTCTCCCCCCTAATTTAATATCTCTGAATCCATTTTTGGGATCCATTTTCTGTAATTCCTTCTCCATCTTGTATTTTCTTCGTATTTTAATAAATTCCCATTTTGCCCCTAGTTCAATTATGAGTGGCTAATTTTCTTTCAAGCTTGGGTTGAAGGTGAAGTCTCAACATGTGTCATGGGCTTAATTTGGTAAATTTATTTTCTCTTCCCCTCTAGTTTTTGTGGATGTTTTGACTTCTCGTCGACAAATAATACTAATCTTGTCTAGTACCGCCTTGGTTTCACCGGCCCTCTAGTACAAGGTTCTTATTATTTGGCACGATAAGCCCTTAGCACCATATTGATTAGAGCGTGGTTCATGAGGTGTGGATTCCCCCCTCATGATTTAATTGGCATTAATAAGGATTATTTAGCCCATGATGCATGTTGATACGGATCCAGATACCCAAGTACGTCATTTCAATAGATTTCTCTTCAATTTATTCTCGCCATTGCAAGTCCAATTTTAGAATTTATTATCGCCATTTTAATTTAAGTTTTAGCATATTCCAAATCATTTCCACCACAGATCCAATCACCAATTAACAAAATTAATTCTACACAATTAAAAGCCACCTCCTCGTGGGATCGACACTCATCACCATTAGTCTATACTACAATAGATTCGTGCGCTTGCGAGTACATTAAAATTTGCACAACACAGATCCCAAAGTGGATGTGATTTATAGCTTTGTATCAGGCCTCTTAAGTGAAATTTTATACGCCGAAATCTTTTAAGATGTGCGAATAGGTATTTTCTCATTGAGGTGCTCATGATGTAAAATGAAAATTGATGAGAGAATGTACAACTGTCAAACAAACATGCTTACACAAGAAAAACAATGTTAAAAAAAAAAAACTATATACAGTGCATCAATCTAGAAAAAGAAAAAAAAAATCAAACAATGAAACGGTAAAATAATAGTAAAACAAAAAGAAAAAAAATTATTAAAGACTTAATCAAGAACTGGTGGGTCATCCAAATTAATTTTGGTGTCCTCGTCACGTGGGTGATGTTCCAGATATGGTTTTAATCTTTGACCATTAACTTTAAATGTGACACCGTTTTTTGGATTCTCAATTTCTATGGCCCCATGTGAATATACATTTTTTACAACAAATGGGCTACTCCATTTTGACTTTAACTTCCCTGGAAATAAATGAAGACGAAAATTATAAAGCAACACTTTTTGACCAATCTCAAATGTTTTTCGAAAAATTCTTTTATCATGAAATGCTTTTGTTCTTACCTTAATAATTCTTGAATTTTCATATGCATCATTCCTTAATTCCTCAAATTCATTCAATTGTAATTTTCGCACATTACCAACATCATCCAAATTTGAATTAAAAGCTTTAATAGCCCAAAATGATTTATGTTCAAGTTCAACAGGTAAATGACAAGGTTTATCATAAACTAACCGATAGGGTGACATTCCTAATGACGTTTTAAATGCAGTACGGTAAGCCCAAAGTGCATCATTAAGTCTAAGAGACCAATCTTTTCGGTTTGGGTTAACCGTTTTTTCCAAAATTTGTTTTATCTCCCTATTTGCTAATTCAACTTGACCATTTGTTTGAGGATGATAAGGGGTAGCAATTTTATGTGTAATTCCATATTTCTTCATTAAAGACTCAATTGACTTATTACAAAAATGCTTACCTCCATCACTGATAATGGCTCGAGGGATTCCAAATCGACTTGAAATGTTTTCTCTTAAAAATTTAATCACAGTTTTACTATCATTATTTCGACAAGAAATTGCTTCAATCCATTTTGAGACATAATCAACTGCAACTAATATATACACAAATCCAAAAGATGATGGAAATGGACCCATGAAATCAATTCCCCAACAGTTAAATATTTCAATTTCAAGTATGGGATTTAAGGACATCATGTTTCTTTTTGTAATTGATCCCAATTTTTTACATTTTTCACAACTTTTGCAGAATTCATATGTGTCTTTAAATATGGTAGGCCAATAAAATCCACACTGCAAAATTTTAGCAGTAGTTTTTCTTGAAGAAAAGTGACCACCACATGCTTCAGAATGACAAAAATTAATGACACTACTTACCTCATTATCAGGAATACATCGCCGAAAAATTTGATCTGGGCAATATTTGAACAAATAAGGGTCATCCCAATAAAATTTCTTTACTTCAACAAAAAATTTCTTCTTCTCTTGAGCATTCCATTGCAAAGGTATTTTACCTGTAACAAGAAAATTAACAATATTAGCATACCATGGCATTGAAGTAACAGAAAATAAAAATTCATCAGGGAAAGAATCATTTATGGGTGTTATATCATTGCAGAATTCGGATGTGAGTCTTGATAGATGATCAGCAACAACATTTTCAACACCCTTTTTATCTTTGATGGTAAGGTCAAATTCTTGTAGTAACAAAATCCAACGAATTAGTCTCGGTTTGGCATCTTGTTTACTCATCAAATATCTCACAACAGCATGGTCAGTAAACATAACAGATTTAGAGCCAAGCAAATATGAACGGAATTTGTTTAATGCAAATACCACAGCAAGTAATTTTTTTTCAGTTGTAGAATAATTCATTTGAGCACTATCCAAAGTCTTACTCGCATAATAAATCACAATAGGCTTACCATCCCTTCTTTGTCCTAAAACAGCACCAACAGCAAAATCACTTGCATCACACATTAATTCAAATGGCAAAGACCAATCAGGAGATTGCATAATAGGTGCAGATGTTAAAAGACAAATTATTTTTTCAAAAGATTTTTGACAATCATCATTCCATTCAAACGGTGCATCTTTTAATAAGAGGTTACAAAGTGGTTTAGATATGGCACTAAATTTTTTTATAAACCTCCTATAAAATCCTGCATGTCCTAAAAAGGATAGCACATCTCTAACTGTTTTTGGTTGTGGCAATTTAGATATGACTTCGATTTTTGCTTTGTCAACTTCAATTCCTTTAATAGAAACAACATGACCCAAAACAATTCCAGAAGTAACCATGTAGTGACATTTTTCCCAATTCAACACGAGTTCTTTTCAACACATCTTTTTAAAACTTTCTCCAAATTATCAAGGCAATCATCAAAAGAATTCCCAAACACAGTCAAATCATCCATAAAGACCTCTAAACAATGTTCAACCATATCACAAAAAATGCTTAACATACATCTTTGAAATGTTGCAGGAGCATTACAAAGCCCGAATGGCATTCTTTTAAATGCAAATGTTCTAAAAGGACATGTGAATGTGGTCTTTTCTTGGTCCTCAAGTGCTATAGGAATTTGATAATAACCTGAATATCCATCTAAAAAACAGTAGTAGGGATGTCCTGCTACTCTTTCTAAGATTTGGTCAAGGAATGGTAATGGAAAATGATCTTTTCTAGTGGCTTCATTTAATTTTCTATAATCGATGCACATGCGCCAACTAGATGTAATTCGTGTTGGAATTAATTCACCTTTTTCATTTTTAACAACAGTGATTCCAGAGTTTTTAGGCACTACTTGTGTAGGACTTACCCACTTACTATCAGAAATATGGTAGATAATTCCCACATCAAGTAATTTAAGGACTTCTGTTTTGACTACCTCTTTCATGTGTGGGTTTAATCTTCTTTGAGGTTGTTGACATATTTTAGAATTTTCTTCCAATTTAATTCTATGTGTGCAGATTAAGGGATTAATGCTTTTAATGTCATTTAAAGTCCATCCTATTGCATTTTTATGCTTTTTAAGAACAGTAAGTAACTTACCTTCTTGGTCGCTTATTAAAGTAGAAGAAATCACAACAGGATAAGTTTGTTCTTCTCCAAGAAAAGCATACTTCAATCCTTCAGGCAAAGGTTTCAATTTCATTTTAGGTGCTTCTTGTTGTTCTGTCTTTTCAATACTTCCAAGCTCTTCAAATTTTGGCTCGTCATCATAATTTTGCGAAGTCTGCACAGAATCAAGCAACAAATTTATATTAGAAATATCAAGTTCAAGTTGCTTATTTGACTCAATTGAATTAACTAAACAAACATTAGAAAGTTCAGAAAAATCCCCTTTTTGAATATTTTCCTCGATACAAGATTCAAACAATTCCTTTTGTTCATCAGTATCATCTTCAATCTCATTTTCTTCATTAGGTTGCCTGCACATGTTGAAAACATTCAATTCCAAAGTCATATTTCCAAAGGATAAATTCATTAAACCATTCCTACAATTAATCAAAGCATTAGCAATTGCTAAAAATGGTCGACCTAAAATTACAGGAATTGGTTTGTAATTATTCACAACAGGTTCAGTTTCCAAGACAATAAAATCCACATGATAAATAAATTTATCAACTTGTACTAAAACATCTTTCACTATTCCTTTTGGTACTTTAATTGATCTATCGGCAAGCAAAAGTGTAGTTGAAGTTGATTTTAACTCACCAAGATTAAGTTGAAGATAAACTGAATATGGAAGCAAATTAACACTAGCACCAAGATCTAGTAAAGCATGCTCAATTCTGTGGTTACCAATAATACAAGAAATGGTAGGACAACCAGGATCTTTATATTTCAACTTATTATTAGTAGACAGAATTGTACTTACCTGTTCGGCCATGAAAGCACTCTTTCTTACCTTCATTTTCCTCTTAACAGTGCACAAGTTCTTTAAAAATTTGGCATATAAAGGAACCTGCTTGATTGCATCTAATAGAGGAATGTTAACTTTCACTTGCTTAAAGATTTCATAAATTTCAAAAGAGTGGTTTGATTTCTTTGGTTTATTCAATGCATGCGGAAATGGTAGTTCAGGTAGAACACTAGTTATTTCTTCACTAGATGTAAGTTCATTTAGTCCTTCCTTACCCTTTGAATTTTCATCATTTTCATAAGGTTCAGGCATAGGTCTATTAACAACCTTACCACTACGAAGAGTTATAACTGACTTGACTTGGTCTGTGGGTAGATTTTGTTGAATTTTAGGATTTGGTTGTGGTTGGGCTGGAAATTTTCCTTTTTCTTGAATGGTGAGTGCAGAAGCAATTTTAGCAAGAGTATCTTTCAAATCAGAAAAAGTTTGTGCATTTTGATTGTTAATAGCATCTTGCTTTCTGATGAATGAATGCATTGTGTCTTCCAAATTTTTCCAGGGTGGTGGAACATATGGTGCATAAGGCTGAGGATTTTGAAAATTTTGTAGAGGTGGTGCTTGTGAAGATTGTGCATTATTATTATTCCTCCAACTGAAATTCAGATGATTTCTCCAACCAGGATTATAAGTCTGTGAATATGGGTTTGGTTTATTGAAAGTGTTAATGACATTAGCTTGATCATTTAGACATTCTTTAAGTGCAGGCAAAGTGGGACACTCGTGAGTGAAATGATCATTCGAATTACATATGTTACATGCAATTTCTTGAACAGATTTTACTTGATCACTCTTTTTATGCTCCAAAGCTTCAACTTTCCTAACTAGGGATGCAAATTTTGCTTGTAAATCCTGATCTTCCCTAAGGTTATGGATTCCTCCACTAGATGGAGATGATTGTTGCTTATTTGTCAATTCAAAAGTTCCAACAGTATCCCAATGTTGTGCATTTTCAGCTAATTGGTCAAGGTAATCTAGTGCATCTTCAGGATTTTTATCCCTAAATTCACCATTACACATCATTTCAACAACCTGTCTACTTTGGGGTATTAAGCCCTCGTAGAAGTAAGTGACCAATCGCCAAGTTTCAAAACCATGATGTGGGCATATGTTAAGCAACTCTTTAAACCTATCCCAACATTGGTATAATGTTTCTCCATTTTTTTGAGTGAAAGAAGTGATTTGCCTTTTAAAAGAATTTGTTCTATAAGGTGGAAAGAATTTTTTCAAAAACTGTTCTTGCATGTTATTCCAAGTTCTTACTGATCCAGATCTAAGGTTTTGTAGCCAAGTTTTAGCTTTATCTTTTAATGAAAAAGGGAAAAGCTTTAATCTAATTATGTTCATGCTACAATTTTGGTCCGTGTATGTATTACAAACTTCCTCAAAATCTCTTCGATGCAAGTACAGATTCTCAGATTCTAAACCATGAAATGTTGGTAAAAGTTGGATAATACCTGGTTTAAAGTTGAATCGAGATGCTTCTGGAGGAAATACTATACACGACGGTGCTCTGGTTCTGGTTGGATTCATGTAGTCTCTCAGAGTCCTTGGTTGATTCTGATCATGCCCATGTTGAGATTGGTTGTCTCCCTGATCAATTTGAGGATTAAGTTCGCCCAAAACGTTTTCGCCTTGATTCTCATCCATGATTGGTGGTGGAGATTGAGATCTATGAATTAACCTGCCACTTGAAGATCGAGACCAACGTCTCATGCAAGGGTTATGTTATAAAGATAATATTTACACAAATTAATAACAAAATAAAATAAAAAATAAATAAGCAAATAATATAAGTATACAAAAGAAAATTAAATAACAATTTTGGTGGTTGAACCCACCAATTAACAATAAATTAAGTATAAAATAAATGCAAAAGAAAGAAAAAGAAAAAGAAAGAAAAATGGTGGTTGAACCCGCCAACTAGGGGTGGGCGTTTCGGGTTTCGGTTCGGGTTGTTCGGGTTTCGGTTTGGGTTTCAACCCGTTCGGGTTGGAGAATTGAACCCAATCGGGTTGAAAACGCCAACCCGAACCAAACCGAACCGAATTTAATTCGGTTCGGTTCGGTTTGGATTGACAATTCGGATCGGATTGGGTTGATAATTCGGGTTACAATTTCGATTCGGGTTAATTCGGGTTAGTTTGGATTAGTTCGGGTTCAATTATCAATCAACAACAACAAACCCACTTCAAATAATTGAATAATTGTCAATCAATTAATTAAAAATTTACAATTTAATTAATAGCAACAGGCTGTTAAAAACTTAAAATTCGATTCGGGTTATTGCCATCAACTGCGTGCAAATCAGCAAGTTACAGCGTCGCCGTCGGTAAGGCAAGACAAACCTTAATCTCGGAGGTCAGAGCAGCTACAGCGTCGGCAGATCGAGACTTCTTGGGCTGAGTGGGACGCGAGCTGAACGCACAGCGCAGTTGCGGGCGAGGCGTGCTGGCTGACGCGAGTGGGCTGCTGTGAACGGGGCTGCTGGCTGCTGTTGTGGCCTGTGAGTGTTGTCGTCGTGGGAGGCAGTGAAACGATGGAGCAAGAAGGGGGAGGGAGTGAGACGATGAGGCCGGTTGGTGTCTGTTGGAGCTGAACGGGCCTGTTGCTGAAGTGCTGATGTCATCAGCCACAGTTCACAGAAAGTGAGAACTGAGAAGTGAGAAGAGGGAGCAAGGAGGGGGAGGCCGAGAGGGAGAGATTTTTGTTTGGGGATTTTTCATTTTTAGGGATTTTTTGGTTTAATTAATGTATATATATTTTTAATTTAAAAGCTAAATCTTAAAAAAAAAAAAAAAAGCTTCAACCCGAACCGAAATTTAACCCGAACGGATTGAAGCTTTGAATCCGTTCGGGTTGCACGAGTTAACCCAAACCGAACCGAACGCCCACCCCTACCGCCAACAAAGTAAAAATAAATAAATGCAAAATAAAAAAAATGGTAGTTGAGCCCACCAATTAAAAAAATAAAAAATACAAAATTAAATAAATACTGAAAATTAAATAACTGAAAATAAAAGTTAAGAGTTAGTAGTTAGTTTGGTGGTTAAAGCCACCAATAAAGCAAAAACAAATAAATAAATACGAAATAAAATAAATGCAGAAAATTAAATAACTGAAATTAAATAAAAGTTAGGAGTTAGCAGTTAGTAAGTTAAGAGTTAGTTTGGTCCAAAATAAGTCCAAATATGTCCAAATATGTCCAAAGTATGTCCAAATATGTCCAAGTCTTGATTATGTTGAGGAATTTCGTCTAGGGATTCTATTACAAATTATTTTTAAATTTATGGTCAAACTGTAATTTTTAGAAGTTTAGAATTAGCAATTTGGGATGAAAGTGAAACAGTTGAAAGATGTCGGGGTCCGAACGTAATTACCAGAAGATTGGGCTAGAAAAGGAAATTGTTGGGGTGAAACGAGAATTATGAAAGATACGGGGACAAAAGAGAATTTAAGAAAAGGAAAAGGGGGCAAAAGAAATTTTACATATAAGAGAAAAATAAAAACGTAAAAACAAACCAAATTAAAAAAACTTTTCCCCGGCAACGGCGTCAAAAACTTGACACAACTTAAAAGTAATTTTTAACTCCCAAGTATAAGAGTGTCTTGTTGTATTATAGCTCGGTGAGTCCGAGGTCGATCCACAGAGAAAAGATTTAATTAGTTTATTTTATTTTAACTAAAAATTGAAATTAAAACTTAAATATAAACAACTTAATTTAAATGAAACTATGAAATTGAACTAGTTAGGGTTATGGATCCACTCTTAGAAGTAAATAAAACTTAATAAATTCGTTTTGCTAATTTTTTAGATTTATTACCCAAAAAATTAATTATACAAATTATTATTATTTTCCCTTTAATTTTACGATGGATTAAGTATTTATTGTGCCAAAATTTAATTTGTCTACAATAAGTCAAAATATCATTTCACCATGCCTTATATTAAGATCTTAAGAATTTATTGTGCCAAATTCATTTGTTTGTCTACAATAAATCAAATTTTCAAAATATAAAACATGTATAAAATTAAATAGAAAATAATTTAATTTATAAAATTAAACATAGAATTTGATTAAATCATATTTATTTCTTAAGAGTTTCACCTTCCCCTAACTAATATTATTTAGTTAAGCATAATTAAAATAAAAAGAAGTAGTAAAATTGAATTACTTATAATTAAAAGAAATAAAAACAACTAAAATTGGAAATAAAACTAATTTTATTAATGAAAATAATTATACAAAATATTAAAAACACACCTGGAAATCAAGATTACAAGGAGATTGAGAGAATTTGAGAAGAAGAGAGTTGTAGAGAGATGATTAAAACATAAAAATGACGCCTTATTTATAGAAAAATAAATTCATAATCCAGTGCTTTGCGATCCATCATAGGCTTCATACATGTGCTCCTCACAACCCTTAGAACAAGATCCAATTGCTGGTCAAACTTCAAAAGTCAACATCACACATGGCATCATTTGACTCGTCCGATTTGCCCAAAGAACGGTTGAGATTTGGCGGGTTAATGGGTGGATCAGGTTGACCCGAATACAAAGATTCGGATCCTCCAACTTGCTTCACCAACCATTGCCACGTGGCACAATCATGGCCATTGAATCATGAACGGTTGAGATTTAGTCAAGATGGCCAGTTATCCCATGCACTCATATCTATTGTAAGCTCATTTAATCATCCAATCAGTGCTCGGTCAACAGGAAAAGTCAATTTTTTTTACACAAGCCCAATTTTAAGCCGATCTTGACTGATCTTAAGGTTTTTGGGCCTCCAGAATCCAAATTTGACCTCCGTTTATCTGTTTGGAGCCTCGAAGTACGTGAAAGTAATAATTTTCCTAATAAACACATAAAAATATACAAAATTAAATATATTTAAAACATAATTCATAATTCATAATATATTACATAAACACAAATATAAATTATAACATAAGCATAAAATAACATATTATCGCTTGATAATTAAACAATTTTTAATACTAATCAGTTTTATTACAGCAAGAGACATATTCTAAAATCTTCATGATAAAAAGATATGTAAGACATTTTTATTTTGAATAGCACAATAACATAGTAATTACCTCAATTTCAATTTCAATTTCAATGAATGTTCGTTCTTTTTTACTATTTAACACAAAATTGAGGAAATTATTGTATTATATTTTGTTAGGCTAGCTATGTTGCCACATCACTCATTTTAGTATATGATGGTTCTTAGTTCTTATAAGGATATAAAGAAATCAACATTAAAATGGCCACAAACGTATTTAGAAGTACTTTTAGCACGAGTTAATGTCAGCAATGTACACTCATCACACAGACAAATGCTGCAATTATTCATGCTTTAATTGATGTGCCGAGGGCTACATGCATGGGTGCATTGCCAAGTTTTTGGTGTTGGAAATATGAGTCAATATTGCATCTTTGAATTCCAAAATCTATCAAACCATCAATCTCAACATGAAGAAAAGAACTCCATAAGTAGTAGTTGTTGATACTGTTTACGTCCCTATTCACAGATACTGTTTATCTGATATTGTTTACAACACTGTTCATCCACCAGCAACCATATTCGTCAAGGAGTGCACAAAGCACACTATCCTTTAGATAATTTCCGCTTCTCTAGGAAGATATCTCGATGGAAAAAAAATACAAATAATGTGGATTAATCTCCAAGATTTAATGACGACACTGCTGCCATGTCGCTCATTTTGATATATGTGAGGTTTTCAGTTCTCACAAGGATATAAAGGAATTAATATCAATATATAATGAGCCCAATTCATGGGCAATGAACACAGACATGCTTAGAAGTGTTTTTATAATAAAATTAGGTTTACGGGCCCCTTTTATAAAAACCTTAAATATTACTAATTTATCAAGATAGGTGTTTGGGGAATAAAATAAGGTGACCAAGATAGGGTGTTTTCTCATACATTATCGTGCTCTCCTCTAAGTAAAAAGTGAGCAACACCTCGACCAGGATGTTGTTTGGTGACCTCGAGGACATCACCTCGGCCAGGATATTATTTGATCATCTCAAGCACATCACCTCGACTAGGATGTTATTTGGTCATCTCGACTACATCATCTCGACTAGGAGATTATTTGATGACCTCGAGCAGCTCATCTCGACCAGGATGTTACTATTATCGTGCTCTCCTCTAAGTAAAAAGTGAACAACACCTCGACCAGGATGTTGTTTGGTGACCTCGAGGACATCACCTCGACCAGGATATTATTTGGTCATCTCTAGCACATCACCTCGACCAGGAGATTATTTGACTAGGTGATGTTACTAGGAAGTATGACTCAGTCAAAACAAATATCACTTATTTTCCCCGAAATATTAGGGACCATATTCTTAGTGGGTTGAAAATTAGTAGTTTTCTTGAGAATTATAGGGAAGAGGATAAAAATCACTATAATTTCCTATAAAAATCTTGGGTAAAAGAATACTAGAAGAGAATTCTTTTTTCTCTCCCTCTCTCTCTGGGCGACTAAACCCATTGGATATGTTTCTCTCTCTACTATTGGAAAATTTCTCTTTCGCTTATGATTTCTTTAAGATTAATTATTTTCAATTCTTTTCCTTTTAATTTACTTAAAACCTTTTTGTTTAAAGCAATCATAATTAAGCCATGTGAATTGTGGTATGGGTTTTTCCAAGTAGACCCAAATCGCTAACTTGAGCATTGGAGGGTTTTTGCCGAAAAAACTTCTGGCACCCCCTGATTGTTCTTTGCGCTCGTAGGCTTGCAGGTTATCCTCTCATGGATCATTTGCTTATTGGTTATCTGCTCATTAATTATCTGCTCATGGTGCTCATAGTCGGAGGATCTTTTTGGAGATCAACCAGCAACTTCCCACCAAACAAATTTAATGTTGATGCAAGGATCGGAGATCAAGTCACTAACCAACTCATCCAGATTTTGGCATCAACATTTAGCGCTGTATGTGGGGAATCGATACAAAAAGCCAACCTTTTGTCTCTATCTAGGGCATAATATTATCATGCACGAATCACAACAAGCTCTCTTTTATTTTGGATTCACGTGAAAAAGAATGAATCAAATCAGTAAAAATTAAACCAATGTTGACATTCATGAACTTGAGATCGGTAAAATCTATCTCACAATTTTCATTTCTGCTTGTATTTTCTATTAAATTGATGTGATTACTTTCAATTTACTCATCTTTGTGTCTGATATAGTGCATTTGAATGATCAATTACACATGCCACAGCCTTTGTATAGTTTGAATTTGTTTCCGTATTGGTAAACTTGCGTATTCACCTGACACCGACTTGAGAAATTTAACTTTCATAATAATTAGAAATTGGTTGGGAAGCATGAATTTGAGAAATGTTGAATTCCAATGCTAGTTGCTTTATAGTCAAACTTCTCTCCAGATCATGTGCTTGCCATAAATTTCTGCACATATTTCAAGCTTAGACAAATTAAGATCTTAGTTACTTTAAACATGATGGCACACGCACATGATCTAATAACTTTATAAATGCAAGACTCACAATTGGATTGTGCCACGGTTTTGGCATATTTGCTATATATTAATTCTTTTAAAATAAAGATTTGCTACTAATTTGGTGCAGAGATATGGTTTTTTACGATTTTGGAAACTAGTGTCAGAGGATATTTGTTAAAAGTGGTGATACGAGATCACGCACAACAAATGTTCGATGAAATAACTGACAAAATTGAAAAAATTTCGTAGCCTCAAATTCTAAGGAACTAGCTCAGGAATCTACTGAAGAACACTCACGATGGTGAGATTAATTGGATTGAAAAGCAAAGGCAGCAATTGAAATTGAAGGGAGTGATGCTCAAAAGAACACTGTCTAGGAGCCAAGGACTAAAATCCAGTATTACAAGAATAATTCTAAGAAGGGAGCAAAGCAGAGTCAAGCTCGAGATTTGTTTAATGAAGTACCAATGAAATAATGCAAAGCACAATCTGAGGTGCATTTGTTCTAAAACCTCAGTTTTATATTTATCCTTTAAATCCACTACTTGACTTCAAAAATTTGATGGATGGGGTTTTGACTTATTAAGTCATTAATAGAAAATAGTTAAGATTACATATTATAGAATATATAGCATAGTCATATATTGGCACACAGTGTGCTTGACCGAAGGATTGATAGAACTTGGGTTAGCATGAGATCATATCTCCTTGATATAGTGATATGACTTTGCTTAAACTTTTATGTTACCATTCATTTGTTGACTACATATTTTACATAATATGATTTATTTTATATATAAATTTCAATATCCATAGTATTAGTAAATGTTGCTCTGCACCTTTAGCAAAGGTCTTTAATAATATTGCTAACCAAATCTTATAGATGGTAATAAAACACCAAGGTTGTTTATCCATCAAAGGCCCAAACATATATAAATAGCTAAAGCACAAGTTGTAAATGCTGAGCTATTTTCTGGACAAGTTATAAGTTATAGGTCAGAAATTAAATTTTTGATGGTCTATTACAGTTGATTAGTTTGCAGAGCATATCCATATTTAAGGATTTAAAGCAAAAACCTCAAATAAGAGCACATTGAAGGCACACATTTGCAGGAATCAAAACAGGTCAAAAGTTATATGTACAAGCAGTTTTTTCAATGAAAATTTAATTATTTCTGTAAGTCCTACTATGTGAGATGAGGATACCTTATATTCATTAAATTGATTGTGCTTATATTAGGGCTGACGGTATTAGTTAGCTAACTTGATTTCTTGAAAGTTTCTCAATATGAGAATGATCTACGAAAGAAGAGCTAGGCTAGCGTTGAGAAGCCAAGTTTATAAATGAAATTTATTAATATTTTATAAGGCATTAGAAAAAGCAAAGAGAATCAATAGAAGATTAAAAGCCTTTAAACCTGCTCTAGGTAAGGTATAAATCCTTAAACTGACAGGAATTGTTTAAAGTTGCTTAAGTCAATACAAGGTTAGAAGCCTTAAAGCCTATTCTAGGTAAGGCATAAGACCTTAAGCAAGTGCAAGGTTAGAGGCCTTAAAGCCTATTTTAGGTAAGGCATAAGACCTTAAACTAATAAGAGTAGCTTAAAATTGCTTAAGTCAATGTAAGGTTAAAAGTCTTGAAACTTGCTCTAGATAAGGCATAAAACTTTAAACTAATGATACATGCTCAACCATGGTATGGTCAGCAAGGGAAGCAAAATATGTTGCTTAAGGTTTTAAGTTTGTAAAAAACTATAAACTTTATTGTTTCCAGTCTTGTTTTGTTTCACTCTCAATACAAGAAACTAAGGGACTGGTGTTTGGGGAATAAAATAAGGTGACCAAGATAGGGTGTTTGCTCATACATTATCATCCTCTCCTCTAAGTAAAAAGTGAGCAACACCTCGACCAGGATGTTGTTTGGTAACCTCGAGCACATCACCTCGACCAGGATGTTATTTGGTCATCTCGAGCACATCACCTCGACCAGGATGTTATTTGGTCATCTCGACCACATGACCTCGACCAGGAGATTATTTGATGACCTCGAGCAGATCATCTCGACTAGGATGTTACTAGGAAGTACGACTCAATCAAACAAATATCACTTATTTTCCCCAAAATATTAGGGACCATATTCTTAGTGAGATTGAAAATTAGTAGTTGTCATGAGAATTATAGAGAAGAGGATAAAAACCGCTATAATTTCCTATAAAAATCTTGGGAAAAAGAATACTAAGAGAGGATTCTTTTTTTTTTCTTTCTCTCTTTGTGGGTGACTAAACCCATTGGATCTTTTTCTCTCTCTACCATTGGAAAATTTCTCTTTCGCTTATTATTTCTTTAAGATTAATTATGTCCAATTCTTTTCCTTTGAATTTACTTAAAAGCTTTTTGTTTAAAACAATTATAATTAAGCCACGTGAATTGTGGTATGGGTTTTTCCAAGTAGACCCAAATCGTTGACTTGAGCGTTAGAGGGTTTTCGTCAGAAAAACTTCTGGCGCCCCCTGACTGTTCTTTGTGCTCGTAGGCTTGCGGGTTATCTGCTCATAGATCATTTGCTTATTGGTTATTTGGTCATCAATTATGTGCTCATGGTGCTCACTGATCAACAGCTCATGAATGTTATGCTCATAGTCGGAGGATTTTCTTGGAGATCGACCAGCAACTTCCCACCAAACAAATTTAATGTTGATGCAAGGATCGGAGATCAAGTCACTAACCGACTCATCCGGATTTTGGCATCAACATTTGGCGCTGTATGTGGGGAATCGATACAAAAAGCCAACCTTTTGTCTCTATCTAGGGCAGAATATTATCATGCACGAATCGCAACAAGCTCTCTTTTATTTGTGAACAAAAATGCAAAGCAGGTGAGTTTAAACTCGATGCTAAAACTGCTTGTGATCAGATTATAGTAATGTTCAACCCAATAATATTCATTGCTGATTTGGTTTTCATTAGTGCATCACGTTTCTCAGGTCGTGAAAAATAAAGCGATAAAACATATTTGGCATTTGAGCATTGTTGTTTCTCTAAATTCCTATACCAATTGCACAAAGTGTGCATACTCCTCATCTCTTCTCCTTTAATTGCTACATATAAAACTTGCCCAAACGCAAAAATATGATGAATTGAACGGTTCATCCTGGCATCAACTCGTTGTTCATGCGATAGGCTAAAAGGGGTGATGATATAATTTTACTGTGTATTCATGAATTCTTTGCTTGTTTGGGGGTGGGGGATTCCGTGAGATTAGGCCGGAACCAAGATTTTGATTTGGGGTTGCCAAAATGTATATAAAAAAAATATTGCTGTAAAAATAAAGTAAATGCTATTCAAATCTGAAATGAATGAAAATACCAAAAAAATTATATATTACACCATCTAATTCAATCATATACAAAAACCTAAATTATGCTTGAAAATTGATAATCATAATTAATAAATTAACAATGGATAAATCTTAATATGAAAGTAACAGACATAATTCATAAGTTAACACATAAAAAATAATGCCTCAAAATATAAATTGAAGTTTAAAGTTTTGAACGGAAGATTCCTTATTAATTAATAAGAATTCAAAGAAATTAGTATGGATAAAGCAAGCAAACCTTGATATTATATATAACCATGCATCAGTTCAACCTCATTTATGTAACATTCAAACAAAAAATCAAATGACTATTTTACTAATTGGTTTGATGGCAGGGCAGAACTAGAAGGTAATTTTGGGTTTGGTTCATCTTGTCATAAATTTCGAAACGGTATATTATGTGTAAAAAAAAGGGATACATGCAGCCCAAATTATGACCTCTGGAAAGTATCCTACTTATCCCACTCAACCGTCCTACATCAATAAGAAATTGAACCGAGTAGTTCAATTTTTAAACAATTTCACTTAACTGTCACTTTAATTCGAATTTCGTAGCAGTAGGGGGCTAAAAATTAATTTAGGTTAAACCTACCTCATTACATGTTTTTTCCGGGTGTTTGATGTAATTATAAATTATTACACTACTCTTTTAAAACCTTACATTAAGGGCAGGGGTGTACCGTAATTGTTGATTATGTTGAACGGCCAAATAGAAATCTATTCAAAGTCGCACAAGAAGTCCGTCAAAGACTTTCTTTGTTAGTGCCCATCTGAATGCTTATGGCTATCCACCTAAAAAATTTAATTTCTTCATGGAAGAAGAGATCTACTCACAACAATGACAAATTCTACTCCCATGACACACATGGGGTTGATCTAAACGCTCGGACACAATAAAGATAAAGCGTGGAGCTAAAACCACAAGGTATATAAGCCTCTACATGCCAATCGGGGGGAGCGATTAGATAATTAATTTGTTTTTGGCTTTGGTTAGAATGTAGTTATTTGGTTGTTGTTCATTGTCTTCGCCTGCCCCTTGATCAACTGCAAAACTTAATTTATTCTCCCATGTTGTTCCAATGTTATCACACTTCTAGGAAGAATTACAGTGTTACTGATTGTCTTGCGAATTTGGGAGATCCTCCTATGGTCATTCGGAAGTTTCTTTCTTTATAGACTGATGGCTTCTCCAATTATAGATTCAGTTAATTGGCTTTTTCCATTTAGGATGGTTATTTTACATTAATGTATTTTTTTCTATTATATTTTATGTATATTTTCTTATTCTAGAACGATGGTACTTTTTAAGAGGTAAGGCTCACTCTGTCCTCTAAACTATTTTTCTCTTTCTTCTTTATTTAATAGATTTCTCACTTTAGCAAGGTTGCTTTAAAAAAAAATTAAAAATTTAACAAGTCAAAAATCAAGGGGAAAGGCATCCACACCCCTAAGGTTTACTTAAATGATTAAACAAATCTCCTTAATATCATAAATTGTTGCATAGACTCTTTTTTAACTATTAAATACTTAATTACAACAACTCAATAATTGACTTTAAATAAACATGTATGATAAATATATAAAATAAGATAAAATTTTTAAAATATTTTGAATGTTAGAAAGTTTTTCTAACATTATTAATCTGTCATATTCTTTTCATAATAATAAAATATATTTGACATTATAATAATATTAAAATAATTGTACTAACATTCACAGTTATTTATAAAATTTGTATTATTTTATTGACAATATAGTTTTTAATTATGTCTATATTACTATAAATCTTAAAGTCAATTTTTGGATTCATATATTTTAATTAATAAAATCTGTTGGGATAGACTAATAATAACTTAATATTAAAAATAATTTTCATTATACATGTTATTTTAATAATTATACTTATTATAATATTTAATTTGTATCATATGATATTTATTTATTACCTTTTATCTTATTACTAAATTTATATTTATTTGAGATGTTATAATAAAAGGGTATAATAATCATTTATGAAATTAAGGGGATTTCGGTGACTATTTATGAAACTAAAAGCATCTATTTGATTATTTAAACAAACATTGGGGGTGTTAGTGACTTTTTCCCTTTTCAAAATTTTAAAGTTCGACAGAGTGTACTTACATTGGGAGGGTGCACCTCAGTTATTGATGTGCCCATCCAATAACATTTATATATTTTCTTTTTCAGGAGTTGATTAATCATAATAGAAGGGGTCGGCCTGCAATACATCGTTGTATCTGGTACAACCAATTATTATTATTTTTTTAATTAATTTTATAACCGGCCACCGGTTGTCTCTTATTGTAAGCTATTAATGTGAAAAAATTAAAGGTAAATATCATACAGCTACCGTTATTTTAAGTATATAACAAGGTTATCAATTTAAATTATAAAACTACCAAATACTCCCTCAACTTTACATGAAAATATATTTAAAAAATGAAACTTATTTTTTTTTTCCTCAAAATATGTGACATTACTACTGCAAATATTATTGAAATATAAATAAATAAATATAATTGTAAATTATTAAATATTTTAATACATTTATAAATTTAGTAATTTTTTGCATAAAAATTTATCATAATATTTTATTAATTTTCTATAGGTCAATGCAATCTAAATATTTAGATCACTAATTAATCAGATTTATTTTCAAATAATTGAAAGAAATCAATCCGATAATACATATAAAGTGATTCAAACCTCTACCCACTAATATGAGAATAATTTTTGTCTAACTTTTGGATAATTATCAAACAAGTATCTTGTTAATTATACCAAGCATTATAATTATCAATCAAATATTATTGTTTTTTATTATTAATTTCTTACTAGTGGCCAATATTATTATATGACATATATAGGCAGATTTAATGTATCTCAATCTCTTATGCAAATTAATTCATACAAACCTATGTGAAATTAATTTATTCTTTTATACTACATTATTTTGATGGTTATATTGATTCACTATTTTCAAATGATAATATTTTCTTAAATACTTATAATAGACACGTCTATACATTAATGGTGTGTTTACTTGAGTATTTAGGAAATGAGAATGAAGGAATGTGAATGAAACCCATATTTACTTAGTAAAATATAATTTGAGAATAGAAATAAAATGTGTGGGTCCCACACAATGTTGTATCCCTCTAATTTTTTCATATTTTCCAAATTATCCTCGTTCAAAGCACAATTAATTTTATTATTTTAAATGTCATTATTATTATTATTAAATTTTATTAACTTTATTATTAATTATTGTTATTATTATTTTTATTAATATTATCATTATTAACATTTATTATTATTAATTTTATTTTTTAATTAATATCATTTTTATAATAATATTTATACAAATACAGTATAACCTCTATAAATTAATACTCGATAAATTAATAATCTCTATAATATAATAATTTTTTGCAGTCCCGACTTAGGCCCTGAAGCTAAATTAATAATTTCAATAAATTAATAAGATAATTTTTTTGAGAACTCCTATATAACTCTATGGTCACATTTATATCATAAATTAATAATTGTAGAAATTATAAAT
This sequence comes from Citrus sinensis, assembly GCF_022201045.2. Lineage (NCBI taxonomy): Eukaryota > Viridiplantae > Streptophyta > Magnoliopsida > Sapindales > Rutaceae > Citrus > Citrus sinensis. Next base: position 33,536,606 of record NC_068558.1, on the reverse strand, counting down.
ACTATGAAATTACAAATGTAACTGATTATGTCAATTTATTAAAATATGAGTCTATAGTAACTTGTTTTTTCTTGAAGTTTAAATCTAGTTGAATCTCATCTTTAATTTTTAACAAGTTAACAAGTTACTATGAAATAAAAAAATACTTTGTGTTTGTTTATATAGACAATAATTTTAACTTAATTTATTGAATACATTTAATTTCTAATTTAGTTCATTGGATATATGACTTAGCTAAATTATGTAAATACATGAATACTCTTTAATTACGTAGATAAGTAGTCAAATTCAATTGATACAATTTAATGAAATTACATTTATTTTAGTTCATTGAATACACTTAGATAAATTTATGTAAATACATTAATTTAGTTAATCAAGTAGATAGGTACATTAGATGAATTAGTTCAAATTCAATTAATACAATTTAATAACTAACATTTAGTTTAGTTCATTGAATACATTTAGATAAATTTATGTAAATACATGAATTTAGTTAATCAAGTAGATAGGTACATTAGATTAGTTTTAATTCAATTTATACAATTTAATAACTAACATTTAGTTTAGTTCATTGAATACATTTAGTAAAATTCATGAATTTATTTAATCAAGTATACATTATTTATTTGATGAATTTATTTAAATTCTATTGATTATATTTGTAAAATACAATGAATTTTCAATTAATTAAATATTAGTTCTTTGTACTGTGAACACACTCTGTAAATTAATAATTTATTAATTTATAGATTAATTAATATCTCTCTAAATTAATAAATTTCTATGGTCCCGACATTATTAATTTATAGAGGTTATAATGTATTTAGTTAATGAAAATTACATTATTTAATATTATAGGTATTTTGGTAAATTGATTCTCATTCTCATTTCTTATTCCCATTTATTTTGCCAAATAAACAGATCAGTGACATTTCAGCACATTTACATTCTCATTTATTTTAGCTAAGTAAATATTAGAATCTCATTCTCATTTCTCATTCATATTCGAGTCTATTCTCATTCTCGACCCATTTTCATTCCCAACTCATTCCCATTCCACCCAATTTCCATTGCATGAAGTAAACGCATCATAAATGTAATGCTAATTTTTTATCGATTGAATTTAGTAGTATCAAAATTAATGATTGATAATAAAACTTATTTTTTTATGTTGTTAGTAACCATTATTACTTTGTTAGCCAATATTTAAATTGATTAAAATGAACTCAACTGAGATACTTGTTATCAATATTAGACATTTATTATTAAAAATTGTATATAATCTGTAGTCTATATATATGCTTTAAGAAATTTGTTTTGCATATAAAATTTTTTGGCAAAATCTATTTATGCATATTAAATTTTTTCAATTTAAGTAAATCATATTTATAAGTTAAAGTTTATATTAAAAAATATAAAACAAAATCAGTTTTTCATTAAAAAATAAAAAAATAAAAAAAATATAAATAGCCCCACCCTCGAACCCTAATTTCTGGTTTCTACCTAACAATCAATTTTTTCGCTGCCGCTGCACAAAACCATAGCTGCTGCCGCTCCCTTCTTTCTTGGCAGCCGCTGCCACTGCCGCTGCCACTGCCACTTCCTTCTGATCTGGTTGGCTACCAACTTTAGCACTCGGATCTTTTGGCATAAATGTGAGCTGCTGCTTCCTTCTTTCTTTGTTGTCGCTGTTGTTACCACTTCCTTCTAATCTGGTTGGCTAACAACTTTAGCACTCTGCAAATTTCACTATATATTTATGCACACTACCGTATTGTGCTAAAGTTTCGCTTTAATTTTGATTTTTAATTTATTACCTTATGTTTTGGCATTTTTTATATTTTATAGCTATTGTTGGATATTTTAGGTTCCTTGCATGTTTAGAAAATTAATTTTTTTGGGTTAATTTTATGATTTTGAGTTAGGTTTTGAAGTACTGTTTCGGTAGTGAGTGATGATATTTTTCTTCTTACTGTCAATATATATAATTACGTGACTAGATATTAGATTATTGCTGCTTCGTTTTTATTGGCACCAATTAGCTGCTGATTTTTAAGATCAATTTTAATGGATTCTTTAGTTTTGTTATTAAAAAATAAATAAGCCTTTCAATGGAGTTGCATGTCTTTTTGCTTTGATCTTTTACATATTGTATTGAGACAAAAGCTTCATGTGATTCTTTGTGATTTTTTTTACTTAGAAGTCTCCAATTCTGCAATATATGAAGGACTTATAATCTTCACTGGCATTGAAAGTTTTTGGGGGTCTTTTTCCTTTAGGTTATTGCGAAATGTCCACGTATTTTGGAGGGGTGCCGGCGAAGCAAGTGGTTTGGTTGGTTCTTTGGATGCTCTTCATTTCTTGCACTTTTTTTTTTGGAACAAGAATTTGGGTATTATGCAGTTCCAAATTCGAGAAATCTTTGAATTTCAGCATTTTTTCCCCCCTTTATCATAGCCAGATTCACCACATCATTTTAAGCTACTTGATCTTGCTCAACTGATTATTAGAGATTGTTGGTGCATATTCCTGAGGTAGCACTTTCGAATTAATTCCCTTTTCCTACTTCTTAGCGATTTTCAAATTTAGAATTGTAGTTTATCTTGGACATTTACTAGGAGAATGGTGATTATTACATGAAAAGTGACAAGAATGGACAAGTAGTAAAAAATATTGGGGACGTCTGATTGGTACATTTTCTTTTTCTTGGGAATTTTGATGTTATGACAAGATCTCTGCATGTTATGTTTTAAGAACTACTTGCTTTTTATTTATAACTATTAAAGCTGTTATGGCCTACAAATGCTGTAAAACTTGACACTTCTATTATTATAAACACGTTTCATTACAATTCTATTGTAATTAAACTTTCTTTTCTTCTCTTTTTGGCACTTTTGTAACGGGGCTAGTTTGCAGAGCAGACAAATGAAAAGCATAATGACTGTCTTTGTTTCCTTCTGGATTTATGTCAGCATAGCAGGCTTGCAGCTCTCTACGGTAAGCATGTTCTGTTTATTTTTTTCACTAAATCAAAAAAATATATTTATTATAAGATTAATTTTAAGAAAAAATATGTTTTTGTGATTGTAATTGTGTGATTGATTAGAGATTGTGTGTTTTGGATTTGATCTCATGGATTTAGAGTTGGATTATGTTTGGAATTGGAATAATGTGTTCATGCACATATGATGTTTGATGAAGTTTGCATAAGATTGATTCAATTATATAAGTTTTTGATGCTGAATTAAGTGGAGCAAAAATTTTTATCAATAGGTTGATTTCTGTTATGCAGGTGCTGTTTTTACTACTTTTTTTGCAGAAACACAGAACCTCAAAGTTTTCAGGCACTGCTTAGCAGCTGTTATATAGTAAAAATAGCATTTGGAACTTCCAGGTGTTGTTTTTGCTGCTGTTTATGTAGAAACAAAGCTCCTGAAAGTATTAGTGTTGCTTAATTGTTGTTTGACTTCCAAGTGTTGTTTAACGACTGTTATGCAGTAAAAACTTGACCTGGAAGTTTTTGGGTGCTGTTTTACTGTGGTTTATGCAGGAAAACAGTACCTGGAAACTTTCAGGTGTAGTTTAGCTGCTGTTTATGTAGAAAAACGGCACCTGAAAGTTTGTAGGTGACATTTTACTATTGTTTATAAAGAAAAACAGTACCTGAAAGTTTTCTAGTGCTGTTTAGCTGTTGTTATATGGCAAAAACAACACATTGAACTTTTCAAGGGTTGTTCTACTACTGTTTTTGTAATTGAAACTACACTTGAAAATTTTAGATGCTGTTTTGCTGTAATTTTGCTTCTAAAAGTGCACCTGAAAAGTTCCAGGTGCTGTTTGGATGCTGTTTTGAATATTCTTTAGTTCTTTTTTCTTATGTCTATACTTCATCTTTTTTTTTCTTTGGTAATATGCAGGTACAATTTTTGCAAGGTAGTATCCAAGCACGCTGTTATTTTTTTTTATTAAGAGGTAGTAATCTAAACTTTAGGCCTCAGTTTTTTCATTTTCAAGTGTATGATGGATAGGTATTGGATGTCATATGAATGATGTAGCTAAATGCTTTTTGGTTGTCTCTATTTTGGAAAATGTAGTGTCATTTATTATGAAGTAGTTATTTTATATTTTGAAACTGCCTAATTAATATATTCCTCACTTTATAATTTTATGGAACAAAGAGTTACACCCAAGGAGAGATAGATTTGGTTAGACGCGAGTGGGCTATGTGCACATGGAAACTTGCAGTTACATTGTTACCTGATTGATAAATTTAAAATTAGTCTATAAAATTAATAGAGATATTCCTACTCTTTCAAATGCAATGGTAATTAGTAATCTAGTGATTTATTAGTGCTCTGGTTACCTGAACAATGTGTTTGGATGTAATAAATTATGTCCAAAATAAATTATAAAAGTTGTGAAAACTATTATAAATGAGTAAACAAATAGTAAAATACATCCAAAATAAACAAGGTTTAGATTTAGACTGTATTTTACTTATAAGAATAAATCTATTTGCTGATAAATTTTTGCTAGTTATTTTTAGGTGCTTAGTTTTACTCACGAATGAATCTATATGCTTACAATTTTTGTCAGTTCTTTTTAGGTGCTTAGTTTCTTTTGCCTTTTTTGATCTTTTCATTAGGATGCTATTTCATGATGTATATTATTCATGCAATCATGAATTTGTACTGAAATTTTATTCTTATTTATTTCGATGTTTTCTCTTCTATCTTTATCGCTGAGATCAGTTTGTCGTTAAAGGAAAGTAGACATAAAAGTTATAAAGAATGAGTACGCCAGTTGAGAATATTTTTTATATTCTAAATATTGCTGTTAAAAAATTCATCAAAAAAATATGTTATAATTAGAATGTAGTTTTGTGTTTATTTTATATTTAAGTTTCAAATTTTCTGTTGAAAACAATATATATCTAATCCTGCCTAAGAATTTAGATCATGCATTTGAAATTTGAATATATATTTTTTTTGGGCCTTTTTTTCTAATATCATTTGTTTTTTTTTCCTTGTATGCAGAGATCCATGAAATCTAAATCTTAAATTAGTCGAATCTGAAGTTTAGCTTTTGAAAGCTATAAATTGATTTAATTTTGTATTAGTTCTATTGATGTTAAAAATTCGTAAAGAGCTATTTTCTCGCAAACTTGTAAAAAGAATTCTTAGCAGAAGTGGTTTTAGGCTTGTTTCCTTCTGTAATTCTAACTTTTTAGTGGCCCTCACTGTTAACATAAATATGTTAATAATATTGATTTTGATGATAACAAATTTTAAATGATTTTTGATAAAAGTATTGGAGCTATTTCTTAATAAACGAGAGCCTTAGTAATCATTCCATTCATGCTTCATAAAAGATGGACTTTAAAATTAAAAAAAAGATTCTCTGCAAAAACTGGTTTAAAATGCAATTCTGGTTATAAACGGTGAACCGTTTATTTAAACGGTTAACCGATAACAGCCAGAGAGCAAACATTTTCCCTAAGCTCTAACCGGTTATGCTTAACAGAAATCACCCAAGATTGGAAGGCTACTGGAACCTAACGGTGAACCGTTTATTTTAAACGGTTAACCGATAACGTCCAGAATTGATGGTTGTCCTCCTCTGGCACTGATTAACGAAAACTGATAAGGCTGAATTGTTGTGCAGGTTACTGGAGCCAAACGGCAAACCGTTTATTTTAAACGGTCAACTGATAATACCCAGAGAAGCCACTTTATGCAATCCCTTAACCGCTAAATGAAAACGGATTAACTAATATTCATTTTGCAGGTTACTGGAGACAAACGGCTAACCGATTATTTCAAACGGTTAACCGATAATATCCAGAAACGTTACTTCATGCAAGTCCTTAACCGTTTAGTGTAAATGGATAACAAATGCTCTTCTTGCAGGTCTCTGGAAGTTAACGGCGAAGGGGCAATCCTAAACGGCAAACCGTTTATTTGAAATCTGGCCCAATGGTAACTTTGACCAACCGAAACGGTTAATCGTTAATGGTTAACGGCGAACTGTTTTCTGCCCGACAGTTTGTAACGGCTAGATTTTCAAATCCAAGTATAAATAAGCTCATTCAAATTCAAAGAAGATTGATCACAACACGACCAGTTTGAGCTAATATTTGAGAATACAATCTTCATAGAGCTTAGAACACATTCTTGCTTCATCTACTCACATATTAAGCATCATTGTGTAATCTTATATATTATGAGAGGCAAAACAGTTTGTAATCTTTTACTTTGAGTGATTGTAAGTGTTAGGATACATTTGGGTTAAGAGATTGGGGATAATCTCTTGTTGTAAAGGTCCATTGACACCTTGGAAGTCAAGTGTAAGCATTTGAAGCCTTGGAGGCTTGCTTAGTGGAATCCTCAAGCCCGGAAAGCTTGGAGGCGTGGACGTATTCGAGGTTGGCCGAACTACGTAAAAATCTTGGTGTTTGAATCCCTCTTCCCTTATCTTTTTATATTGTGATCATCTTAATTGTTATTGCTTTGAATCTGATTTATAATTGTATTAAGTTTTTATTTAATAAATTGAATAATTTTTTAGAATCCCAATTCACCCCCCTCTTGGGTTGCATACTTGTATTTCAATTGGTATCAGAGCCTCGTTCTCTTATTAAGACTTAATCGTCTAGAGTAAAAGATCCATGGCAACCCTAAATGACTCAACCTTTAGAGAAGGGCAATCCACAACTAGACCACCATTTTTCGATGGTAATGACTATGCTTATTGGAAAACTAGAATGAGAATCTATTTGCAAGCCTTAGATTATGAAATTTGGGAAGTTGTTTGTGATGGTCCATTCATGCCTACTTTCAAAGATGAAGTAGGAGATGATATTCCTAAACCATCGAGTCAATGGAGTGAGTTAGAAAAGAGAAAGATGTCTCTAAACTCCAAGGCTATGAATGCTTTATTTTGTGCCCTTGATAAGAAATAATTCCATAGAGTATCTAGTTGTGAAAGTGCACAAGAGATATGGAACAAACTTGAAGTTGTCTATGAAGGGACAAATCAAGTGAAAGAGTCTAAAATCAGTAGATACACTCGTCAATATGAGTTGTTCCAAATGGAACAAAATGAAAATGTGTATTCTATGTACACTAGATTCACGGACATAGTGAACACCCTAGGTGCCTTAGGGAAAACCTTCTCAAATAGTGAGAAAGTTAAGAAAATCATTAGGTCACTTCCAAAAGAATGGAGACCTAAAAGAACCGCTATTGAAGAGGCCAAAGATTTAAATACTTTACCTCTTGATGATTTAATTGGTTCTCTTATTTCGTATGAAGAGGATTTAGCTGCAGAAAAAGGACATGAGGAGAAGAAGAAAAGCAGTGCTCTCAAAGCTTCAAAATATGATTGTGATGGGGAGAGTGAACCGGATGATGAAGAGCTAGCCATGCTAGCAAGGAGGTTCAGAAAATTCTTCAAGAAAACTGGAGAGCGAAGAAATTTCAGAAACTTCAAGAACTATAGGGAGAAGAAGGAGGCAATCACTTGCTATGAATGCAAGAAGCCTGGACATATAAGATCGGAGTGCCCACTTATCAACAAACTTAAGAAGAAAGCAATGGTTGCAACTTGGGATGATAGTGAGGAAGAATCAAATGATGAAGAAGGATCGCAAGAAGTATCAAACCTAGCACTCATGGCAATAGGAGGGGATGATGATCTCAATGAGGTAAGTGATCCTACCTATGATGAATTATATGATGCTTTTCAAGATTTGCATAATGAGTTGATGAAAATTGGTAAAAAGAATGTATGTCTTAAAAAGGAAATGGCAAAGCTTAAAAATGAAAATGAATCTCTAAATGCAAGAATTGTATGCCTAGAAGTAGGAAACAAAACATTGCATGATGAAATTGCATTATCAAATGAGAAACCTAGCATCTTACATGAGCATTTGAAATCACACATAGATGAGTTGAAAAATGAGAACGAATTGCTCAAGAAAAACAATAATGAATTGAATGAAATTGTTTTGAAATTTACAAATGGGCAAAAGATGTTGGATAATATGCTTAACTCACAAAAATGTGTTTTTGATAAAGGAGGACTTGGATATAAGCCTAACTTGAAGCAAAAGTATTATAAGAATTATTTTGTTAAAGCTACCTCCACACATGATCATAAGATTGTATGTCATTATTGTAATCAAAATGGTCACATGAAATTTAGATGTCCCGTGAAAAGGAATGCATATTATGGTATCAAATGCATTTGGGTTCCAAAAGGAACCGTTGCTAACCCTCAAGGACCCAAAAAACTTTGGGTACCTAAAACTTGAGATTTTTTCTTGTGGGGCTTGAAGAAGAAAAATAAATGGTACTTGGACAGCGGTTGTTCAAGACACATGACCGGAAATTATGCATGGTTCTCAAGCTTCACCAAAATTGAAAATGGTGGAGACGTATCTTTTGGAGACAACTCAAAAGGAAAAATTCTTGGAATTGGAAATGTTGGTAAAGTCTCTTCAACTCTAATTGAGAATGTATGTTTGGTTGAAAACTTGAAACACAACTTAATTAGCATTAGTCAATTATGTGACAAAGGCTATAAAGTTATCTTTGATAAATTTAGTTGTGTTATTGAGAACTCATGTGATGGCAAAACCTTATTTGTTGGAAATAGATGTGGTAATGTTTATATCATTGACATAGAATGTGCATCTAATCTTGATAAATGTTTTTCAGCATTGCATGATGATTGTTGGTTGTGGCATAGAAGGTTAAGACATGCAAGTATGGATTTGATTTCAAAAATTTCGAAAGATGATTTAGTTAAAGGTCTTCCGAAAATTGGTTTTCAAAAGGATAAAATTTGTGAAGCTTGTCAATTTGGAAAACAAATTAAAACTTCTTTCAAGAATAAAAACCATATTTCTACTTCAAAACCACTTGAACTTCTTCACATAGATCTTTTTGGGCCATCTAGATATTCAAGTCTAAATGGCAAATATTATGCTTTTGTGATAGTGGATGATTATTCTAGATATACATGGGTATTATTCTTAGCCAATAAGGATGATGCTCTTGATGCATTTAAAGTGCTTTGTAAGAAATTACAAAATGAAAAAGGGCATGGTATTGTATGCATTAGGAGTGATCATGGAGGAGAATTTGAAAATCATGCATTTGAGAGTTTTTGCAATAATCTAGGCATTGAGCATCAATTTTCTTCACCTAGAACTCCACAACAAAATGGAGTTGTTGAGAGAAAGAATAGGTCTATTCAAGAAATGGCTAGGACCATGTTAAATGAAAATGCATTACCAAAATATTTTTGGGCTGAAGCCGTCAACACCGCTTGTTATGTTTTAAATCGGGTGTTGATTAGACCTAATCTTAATAAAACTCCATATGAGCTTTGGAAAGATAGAAAACCCAACATTGGCTATTTTAAAGTTTTTGGATGCAAATGTTTTGTTTTGAACACAAAAGACAATCTTGGTAAATTTGATTCAAAATCCGATGTTGGTATTTTTCTTGGTTATTCAAATTCAAGCAAAGCTTATAGAGTCTATAACAAAAGAACTTTAGTTGTGGAAGAATCTATGCATGTCTCATTTGATGAGTCTAACCCCTCCTCTACGGAGAAAGTCGTTGTTGATGATGATGCAGGAGAAGAAGAACAAGAAGAAGAAGCATCAAATGACAATCAAGAGAATGCACCACATGGAATTCAAGAGGAACATCATGAAGAACCAAATGTGGAGCAAAATGAAGGTACTTCTCAAACACTCCCCAAGGAGTGGAGGTATGTCTCTTCTCACCCTAAAGATGTAATTTTAGGAGATCCCACACGAGGTATAACAACTAGATCATCACTTAGAAATACTTGTGAGCATAATGCATTCATCTCTCAAATTGAACCAAAATCCTTTGAGGATGCAGAAAATGATGAATCTTGGATTATGGCAATGCAAGAGGAGTTAAATCAATTTGAAAGAAACAATGTGTGGGAATTAGTTCCTAAACCTGAACATCAATCTATAATAGGTACTAAATGGGTGTTTAGAAATAAGATGGATGAATCCGGTGTGGTTGTAAGAAACAAAGCTAGATTAGTGGCTCAAGGTTACAACCAAGAAGAAGGTATTGATTTTGATGAAACCTTTGCTCCTGTAGTAAGGTTAGAATCCATTAGGATGTTGTTAGCATATGCATGTCATAAAGATTTTATTTTATTTCAAATGGATGTGAAAAGTGCTTTCCTAAATGGGTATATTATGGAAGAAGTGTATGTAAAACAACCCCCTGGTTTTGAAAATGAAAAATTTCCAAATCATGTTTATAAGTTGCTTAAAGCTTTGTATGGTTTAAAACAAGCACCTAGAGCATGGTATGATAGACTTAAGAATTTTCTGTTGGAAAATGACTTTTCAATGGGTAAAGCGGATACTACTCTATTTGTTAAGCATAAGAACCAAGACATACTTATTGTTCAAATTTATGTTGATGATATCATTTTTGGTTCTACTAATGAGTTGTTGTGTAAAGAATTTTCATCATGTATGAGCAAAGAATTTGAGATGAGTATGATGGGAGAGTTGAAATACTTCCTTGGACTTCAAATCAAACAAAACGAGGAAGGAATTTTCATAAATCAAGCCAAGTACGTAAAGGATCTACTCAAACGATTCGGCATTGATGATTCAAAGACCAAGAATACACCAATGAGCACAACAACCAAGCTGGACAAAGATGAAAAAGGTAAAGAAGTGGACATCAAAATGTATCGAGGTATGATCGGATCCCTACTTTATTTGACTGCAAGTAGACCCGATATCATGTTTAGTGTATGTTTGTGTGCAAGATTTCAGTCTTGTCCCAAGGAATCTCATTTGCTCGCTGTTAAAAGAATTTTCCGTTATTTGAGTGGAACCATAGATATTGGCCTTTGGTATCCTAGGGGAACTCACATAGATTTAACATGTTTTTCGGATGCGGATTTTGCTGGTTATAAAGTGGATAGGAAGAGCACTAGTGGAACTTGCTATATTCTAGGACACTCTCTTGTTTCATGGTTTAGCAAGAAACAAAATTCTGTCGCACTTTCAACTACCGAGGCTGAATATATAGCTGCCGGAAGTTGTTGTGCACAAGCTCTTTGGATGAAACAAACACTTAGAGATTATGACATTAATCTTGAACAAATTCCTATTAAGTGTGATAATACTAGTGCTATAAACCTTTCAAAGAATCCCATTCAACACTCTCGAACCAAGCATATAGAAATAAGACATCATTTCTTGAGAGATCATGTTCAAAAGGGGGATATTGCATTAGAGTTTATTTCCACGGAAAAACAACTTGCCGATATTTTCACAAAACCCCTTTGCGAAGAACAATTTTCAAAAATTCGGCATGAACTTGGGATGATGAAATTTTTGCATTAACATCTCTATTCATGCTATTGAGTGTACTGAATTGATTGATTACTTTTTATAAAGTGCTTGAGCTTGGTAGATAAATGATGATTTTGCGTTGATAACTCTTGATTATATGAATTGATTGGTTGAAAACTTGTCCATGAATCATGCATTAAATTGGCTCATAAAATATTTTCAGATCAATTAAATGATCTTGGAATATATTATTTGCTAGCCAAAAATTAAATCAAATGTGTGAAATTGCAGATAAAATAAACGGTTAGCCATTTCCTATAAACGGATCACCGTTTAATTCCAGAAACTAGATTTTGTGTTTGTCCATTTACCCTTTCACCGTTTTCCACAATCGGTGAACCGTTTTTCAACAGAGAATCCTCTTACAAGTTACGCCTTAGCCGTTAAGCACTTAGGCTTTCACCGTTTCCCGTTCTTCAGCCGCTGGAAGTTACCCTTTAACCGTTTCAATAAACGGTTAACCGTTTTCGCAAAGTATAAAACTGTTCAAAGGTTTTCTTCTCCTTCTCCAGTAACCCTCTCACCGTTTCCTCCATTGTTGCGTAGCCGAAGGTCTCCTTGTCCTCAAATCCTCATTTTTCTTGCTTTTCGTGCCCAATCAAATCCTCAAAATCATTTCTTATCACCGTTAGAACATTTCTACCGATTCAAAACTTCAAATCGAGCCCAAAATTCAAAAATCCCAAATCTCAACCCTAACTGTCGCGGGTCGGGTTTCTTCGTTCTTAATCCGATTTCCACCTCTCTTCAACCAAATTGAACATCCTCTACTCTTTCTTAACCCTTTTATCGGTTCATTTTCGTCCCATTACGCATTGCCATGGCTGAACCCCCTCGGAGAAATATCAGGCGTAAATCTGTGCCTCCAAGGAATCCCATACCACCTCGGGAGGTCTCTGAATTTTCAAGGATTCACTTCCCCACACCTTCCTTGGCCAAGCGATTCGAAGAACGCTTCGATGGTGGAAAGGTACTTGAATCCTTCTTTGTTGACATTGATGATTTTCGTAATTTGGTTGTATGTGGTAGAAGTATTCGGGATATGCTTCAGCCTTGGGAGTCTGGCATTGATTTTGATGACCGAGTTTATCCAAACTTAGTGCGAGTCTTTTATTCGAACATGGAAATCTCTGATACTCGCCCAAATAGGATAGTCACTCAAGTCGGCCGTGTACCCATAGAATTTGATGATGCGAACTTAGCTGACTTTCTAGGTATCCCTTGTGAGGGGCTTGACATTTATACCTCTAGGAAAACCCTCTCCTTTGATACTTTTTCTCATACTCATGGCGTCCGTAATATATGTCGTCGTAGAGACTTATCGGATGAGATTTGTATGCTTCCATTTCGGTCTCAACTTTTACCTCTCCAAGTTCGTATTCTTCACTCTATTTTACAGCACATAGTGACTCCTAGGAAGGGTCACTCGGATGAGGTTACGAGGTTGGACGTTGCCCTATTGGATAGCCTTCTTACAGACCGTCCCATTAACCTCGGGTATATTATTGTGCGACATATGTTGAGTACTCCAGTGGTCAACCACCGCTTGCTTCCTTATGGCAGTATCATCACTAAGATACTGCGACGCTTTGAGGTTCCACTTCTTGATACTGGTCACATGGAGACTAGACGGATTGGTCCCGAGGCCATGACTAGTATCGGTTTCTCTAGGAAGAATGGAGAGTGGATAAAGACAAGCAATGCCAAAAATCGGGATACCTTGATTGCTCCAGAGAACGATCGGATGCTCAATGATATCTATCGTCCCGATCAGCTTCCTGACTTTAGACTAGGCGCTCATTCTCATCCTCCGCGTCGCCGTTTTGTTCCTCAGCCTCCAGCTGACTCAGACTCTGAGGAGCGTGCGATGGATGCTGACATTCCCTCCTCTTCCGAGCCGCCTCCTGCTCCTGAGCCTTCTACTGTTCCCGAGCAGCCATCTACCTCTATGCCGCCCCCAGCTCCAGTTCAGCCCCCTGCTTCAGACGCAGTGCAGCAGATGATCACGGATGTTCAGCGGATTTCGGAGCGCCAGCAGCTGATTCTTGATCGGTTGGACACTCTTTCCCGTGACCACCAGCAGCTGCATTCTGACTTTCAGATATTCCAGCGGCAGAGCCTTGATCAGCAGATGGAGCTTATCGCTGGACAGCGCACTATTCTTGGCTATTTCGGCTATGATCCGAGGAGCACGTCTTCTCCGCCTCCGTAGTTTCTAAGCTTTGTCTTCGCACATACATTTTACATTTTGGTTGCTAGCATTCTTATTATTATTCTGATTTTGATGCATATGTGTGTGATGTTCTTGATGATTAGCTTATTGATGCTCTGTGATTGCCTAATTGGTTGGATATTGTAGAAATGGTTTCTTTGTGGATATTGGAGTGTTGGTATATTTGTGGATATTGAAGTGTTATTTTGTCTTGTTTATGGAGTTGTTGGCTTGTTGAAAGTAGAAGTTAATGTTGATCTAATTTTGGAAGTGTTTTATCTCATTTTGTATTTATGGTTTTACTCATTTTTAAGGGGAAACTCTGCCAAAATTTTCGCTTGCCAAAACCGGGCACTTTCTTTAACGGATTTGCGTATTTCTTATTTCCTCTTTTCTTTTTGATGATGAAGGGGGAGATAATTATGGTTTTTAAGATAGTTTTTTAAATGGGGAGATATTATTTTAAGATGGATTTAAAATGGGGCGATTTAAAGCAAAAATCCTTTTATTCACATTTCTCAATTTGGCCATACATTTAGGGGGAGCACATATTAAGGGGGAGCTAAACATTGATTAGAATTTGTCATCATCAAAAAGGGGGAGATTGTTAACATAAATATGTTAATAATATTGATTTTGATGATAACAAATTTTAAATGATTTTTGATAAAAGTATAGGAGCTATTTCTTAATAAACGAGAGCCTTAGTAATCATTCCATTCATGCTTCATAAAAGATGGACTTTAAAATTAAAAAAAAGATTCTCTGCAAAAACTGGTTTAAAATGTAATTCTGGTTATAAACGGTGAACCGTTTATTTTAAACGGTTAACCGATAACGTCCAGAATTGATGGTTGTCCTCCTCTGGCACTGATTAACGAAAACTGATAAGGCTGAATTGTTGTGCAGGTTACTGGAGCCAAACGGCAAACCGTTTATTTTAAACGGTCAACTGATAATACCCAGAGAAGCCACTTTATGCAATCCCTTAACCGCTAAATGAAAACGGATTAACTAATGTTCATTTTGCAGGTTACTGGAGACAAACGGCTAACCGATTATTTCAAACGGTTAACCGATAATATCCAGAAACGTTACTTCATGCAAGTCCTTAACCGTTTAGTGTAAATGGATAACAAATGCTCTTCTTTCAGGTCTCTGGAAGTTAACGGCGAAGGGGCAATCCTAAACGGCAAACCGTTTATTTGAAATCTGGCCCAACGGTAACTTTGACCAACCGAAACGGTTAACCGTTAATGGTTAACGGCGAACCGTTTTCTGTCCGACAGTTTGTAACGGCTAGATTTTCAAATCCAAGTATAAATAAGCTCATTCAAATTCAAAGAAGATTGATCACAACACGACCATTTTGAGCTAATATTTGAGAATACAATCTTCATAGAGCTTAGAACACATTCTTGCTTCATCTACTCACATATTAAGCATCATTGTGTAATCTTATATATTGTGAGAGGTAAAACAGTTTGTAATCTTTTACTTTGAGTGATTGTAAGTGTTGGGATACATTTGGGTTAAGAGATTGGGGATAATCTCTTGTTGTAAAGGTCCATTGACACCTTGGAAGTCAAGTGTAAGCATTTGAAGCCTTGGAGGCTTGCTTAGTGGAATCCTCAAGCCCGGAAAGCTTGGAGGCGTGGACGTAGGCGAGGTTGGCCGAACCACGTAAAAATCTCGGTGTTTGAATCCCTCTTCCCTTATCTTTTTATATTGTGATCATCTTAATTGTTATTGCTTTGAATCTGATTTATAATTGTATTAAGTTTTTATTTAATAAATTGAATAATTTTTTAGAATCCCAATTCACCCCCCCTCTTGGGTTGCATACTTGTATTTCACTCACGTCAGTTCACTATTGTCACAAATTGGTTTAGTGATAGATGTTGTCCTTTGTGTATTGGGAATTTTTATTTCATTAATTTTTAAGTACATCGGATAAATTAATAGGACATTATAATTTTATTTGCAAATAAATGCCAACAAATTTAAGAATAAAAGACCATTTGATCTTGCTAATTCTTGATGTATTGTTATCTTTCTCTTTATTCCAAAGATCACTTGGTCGTTAAATGAAAGTAGACATAAAAGTTGCATCGAATAATTATGCAAGTAGAGAGTAATTTTTATATTTTGAATATTGCTGTTAATAAATCCCTTAAAAAAATATATGTTAATGAAAATATATTTTTGTGTTTATTTTAGATTAAAAGTCTGAATTTTTCTATTGAAAATCAAATTTATTTGATCCTAACTAAGAATTTGGATCATGCATTTGAAATTCTAAATATTGTTATTTATTTTATGGTTGCATTGTGTTTTCTAATGTCGTTTTTTTTCTTTTTTATGTGTAGACACTTACAAAATTTGGTAAGAAAATAAGTTGAAAACGTTGACCCAAAAGTTGGAACAACTTACAAAGAATTTGATAAATTTTAATGGAAAATATGGATTTGAAAACAGAACTTGATATATTTACCTAAATGTTGGAATTCAATAAAAAGAACAGAAACATAGAACCAATAAATTGTGAAAAAAGGAGTGAAAAAGTATAACCCCAAAGTTGGAACGACTTAACAAGAGTTTGATAAATTCCAATAAAAAAATAGAGATTTAAAAAATAAACTTGAAACATTCACCCATATGTTGGAATTCAATAAAAAGAGTAGAAATATCGAACCAAAATTTGATGGGAATAAAAGTTGAAGAGGTTAACCCAAAGGTTGGAAGAACTTACAAAAAAATTGATAAATTTTAACGGAAAGTAGAGACCTAAAAAATGAACTTGATATATTTACCTAAAATATTGGAATTCAATAAAAAGAATAGAAATTTAATACCAAAAAATGGTGGAAATAACAATTGAAGAGCTTAACCCAAAAGTTGTAAGTACTTACCAATAACTTGATAAACTTCAACAATAAATATAGATTTAAAAAATGAACTTGAAACATTTATGTAAAATATTAGAATTTAATGAAAAGAGTAGGAATATAAAACCAAAAAGTGCTGGAAAAAAATAGTTGAAGAGCTTAACTTAAAACTCGGAAAGAATTACCAAAAATCTGATAAATCCAACAACAAGTAGGGATCAAAAAATAAACTCGAAACATTCACAAAAAATATTGGAGTTTAATAAAAAGAGTAGAAATATAGAATAAAAAAATAGTGGAAATAAGAGTTGAAGAGCATAACCTAAAAGTTTGAAGAACTTAACAAGAATCTGATAATGTTTAACAAGTAGTCGAGATCTAGAAAATGACCTGAAATATCCAAGCAAAATGTTAGAATTCAATGAAAATAGTTGGAATATAGAACTAAAAAGTGGTGAAAATAAGAGTGGAAGAAGTTAACCCAAAAATTGAAATAACTTAACAATAATTTGATAAATTTAAACGCGAAGTAGGGATCTAAAAAGTAAATTTGATACATTTACCCAAAATATTGGAATTCAATAAAAATAGTAGGAATATTGAACCAAAAGTAGTGAAAAAACAAGTTGGAACCTCTTAGCAATAACTAGATAAAGTCTAATAGAAAATTGAGATTAAAAAATAAACTTGAAATATTAACCTGAAAACTGGAAATTTAATGAAAGAACTGGAGATATAGAACTAATAACTGATGGAAAAATGAGTTGAAACAATTTACCAGAATTTGATAAATTCCAACAGAAAGTAGGGATCTAGAAATTGAACTTGAAATATCCAAACAAAATTTTGGAATTCAATAAAAAGAGTAGGAATATAAAACTAAAAAGTGGTAGGAACAAGAGTTGAAGAAATTAACCCAAAAGTTGAAATAATTTAGCAAGAATTTAATAAATTCAAATGAGAAGTAAGGATCTAAAAACTAAACTTGATATATTTACCCAAAATATTGAAATTCAATAAAAATAGTAGGAATATAGAACAAAAAAGTGGTAGAAAAATAAATCGGAATAATTTACCAAAAACTAGATAAAGTTTAATACATTACAGAGATATAAAAATAACTTGAAATATACACTAAAAAAGGTGGAAGTTAATGAAAAGAGTGAATGTATGGAACCAAAAACTAGTGGGAAAACGAGTTGAAACAATGTACTAAAATTTAGATAAATAACCACGAAAAATAGGAATTTGAAAAGTAAACTTGAAATATGTATTATAAATATTGGAATGTGACAAAATAAGTAGGAATGTAACCATTTTGTGACATGTTTATATTTTTTTATATTTTTTGTACTATTTTTAAATTTAAAATTTTTACAATCTTTTTCCTCATTTAATTACAATTTTATCCTTTTTTTCCAAATTTTTTCACATTAAAAACAAATAAAAATATAATTTTCATTATATGATCCGGTTAAAAACCGGTTGTACCGGTTGCATGCATGCGCTGTATGAGATACAGTGCTGCATGGTAGGTTGACTCTAGAAAGATAAAATTCACTTGAAACACATGTCAAACATTTATTAAAAAATTTTATTGCAGTTGTCGCATCTAAGTTTTTCTCGAAAAAAATATAAACGGTTATTCTATTCCAATTTTTGGATTTTAAAATTGAGATTTCCAATATTTTTAATTATCAGGATTATTCTATTTCTTCCTTCAACAACTTTTACTTTCACTCGAGAACCATTAAAAAAAAAAAAAAAAAAGCAACATCTGTAGCCAATCAAAATGCAAAATCTCAATATTTCACAATTTAAAGAAAGTAATCATATTTAATTTAGAACCAATTAAATATGGTGACAAGAATATCCAAAATAGTTAATGAAATTTTTTACAATAGTAATGCTGATGGCAACACCACAGGCTCAAGCAACAAATAAACCCTATGCTATTACAAGCATAAATGCTTTTGACAACTACAAGCAACTTGTGGGCTGAACTAATCCAGAGGCAGATCCATCAGCATACAGGATGCTTCCGCCGGTTGATTTTTATACGTAAGCTTGACGTCTTCTAATTTTATCCTTGAGCATGGGTTCTTTGAACTACAATCAAAATTTACAGCTACTTCTGTTGCTGATGTTCCATGGATATCCTGGTATGTTACATCACTAATCCCTGAAACTTGTTACATCACCAATTACATCACTAATTGGTATGTGTATTGCAATAATACAATATGTTACTTAAGTTTAATTAAATATCCTTTTGATATCTCACCTTGCCAGGGCATCCTTCGTTATTAGGGCAATAATTTTGATCAATAAAGATGGGATTTTGGACATTCTTCATGACTGCATGTTGGAAAAGGATATTTCTGGCAAAACCACTGCTTGGTCTCCTCCATGACTTTATTCTTAGTCCATTTTGTGTACCTATAAATGTCACATTTTGCCCCCCAACTTCACTCAAATCTTTCCCCAAACTCCCAATGCTGCAAAATATTACCATAAATTGATGTCGTAAATATTTAAAATAAGAATATTAAAATGATAATATAATATCAGGAGTTTTCTTCCCAAACTTCCATTCCGCGCACAACAATCCAAACTCTTTTTAATAAAAATATTAAAATGATACCATCAATAGAAGTTACCAGTGGGTTAGCTAATAACTCTTAAGAATTAATGGTACCATGCGAAACTAAATCCCTTAAACAACTAGTAATGTATAAAAAAATCATTTGGTCAACACTCATAAACCTTTTTTCAGTTGGGCAGTTGAAATCCACATGTGGTGAACTTGTAGTCGATTAATTAACTTCTGCTAAATTTTGATTAACATAAAAGCAATTGACTAAAACAAGTCACGTCTTTGACCTGAGACATAGGATTTATCCCTTCGGTGTTGAATTTGGCGTGCAGAGGGACCTAACTGGTAACTGCTCTTTCTTGATAACCTAGTAATGTGGCTTGATTGTTTGCTTAATCTGAGTAATTGAAACAAGTCAAACAGTAATATGCATCAAAATTGATAAAATAAGAAAAAATATTTGTTTTCTTTGAAACTTTATGACATTTCATTAATCTAGTTAAAAAATGTCAGCACTGATGTGTCTTGCTGCATAACCCATATTCGCAACGCATTTTATCCACTTTCATTGAAATTTTCATTTTTTCGCGTGGCTTTTTAATATTTTTCTTAAAAATCAATAGTTGATGTTGGTGGAACTGCGCTCCGGATTCATTTTCCATATGTAACTAGAGCTGAACTTTGAATATTATATATTTATTTTGAGTCTAATTTATTCTCTCAAAAAAGCAACATACGGGCATAATTTTAGATAGCAGCAGAAAAGCAGAAAATGGATAAGCACTTTTTTCTGTTAATTTATTAACTACCTTTGAAATCTCCCATCTTACCAAACCAGATATAGATATGCACTTGTCTTTTGTATGAATTTGATGCTTCTGTCATCAAACATCATCCAAATTTCGGTTAAAGGGTAGTAAATTAAGATCGTATTAGTTAACGCAAAAATCACTCCCAAAATTCGGCGCAGATTGCATTCACTGTTAGTGCTATTGCCATTTCTACAGTTCATTCAAATCCTATAAATACCCATTTAAATCTTTTCAACTTCACACTAACTCCTCAACGTCTCAAATCTATTTCTCTCATTTCTATCAGTAAATTTAAGCTTTGAAACAATGTCAACATCAACGTCTTTGCCTATTAGTTCTTTAACATTTCTTTTGATTCTCTTCTTTAGTTCATCTTTAGCAATTCCCTTGAGTTACAATGTGCTGAGCTTTGGAGCCAGACCCGATGGCCGGACTGACTCAGCAAAATCCTTTCTTGCTGCATGGGCTAAAGCCTGTGGCTCGGCGGAGGCCTCAACCATTTACGTGCCACCGGGGAGGTACTTACTACACAATGCTGTGTTTCAGGGCCAATGCAAGAACAATGATATTACCATACGTATTGACGGGACTCTGGTGGCTCCAGCTGATTATCATGTTATTGGAAATGCCGAAAACTGGATTTTATTTGAGCATGTTAATGGGGTTTCTATTAATGGCGGCGTTCTTGATGGCCAAGGTGCTGGCTTGTGGGCTTGTAAAAAGTCAGACAATAGTAATTGCCCCAGTGGCGCTACGGTAATTAAGTTGAAATATCATCCTATATCCAGTCATAAATCAAGTGCCTTTTGGCTTGTCATATTGATTGGCTTTATACTTTAATTATTAGAGTAGATAATCCTTCTTTTGTATATACATGAGCAGACACTTCGCTTTACCAACTCAAACAACGTTGTGATTAACGGATTAGCATCCGTAGATAGCCAGAAATTTCATATTGTCATCAACGGATGCAACCATGTGAAAGTACAAGGGGTCAAAGTTTCGGCCTCCGGTGACAGCCCCAACACCGATGGCATTCACGTTCAATCATCAAGTGGTGTCACAATTTTGGACTCAAAAATTGGGACTGGTGATGATTGTGTATCAGTTGGCCCAGGCACCACCAATTTATGGATTGAGAATGTCGCTTGTGGCCCTGGCCATGGTATTAGGTAAAATTAAAAAGCATAATAATTTGTTTTTCTCTTCATTTTTGGTGTTATAAATATTTAGTGCTGATTAAATTGGATATTGTGATTTTGTTGCAGCATTGGCAGCTTAGGCAAAGAGCAACAAGAGGCTGGAGTGCAAAATGTGACAGTAACAGCTGTGACATTTACAGGCACTAAAAATGGAGTGAGGATTAAGTCCTGGGGGAGACCAAGCAATGGATTTGCCAGGAACATTCTTTTCCAACACGCTCTTATGAACAATGTCGATAATCCAATCATAATTGATCAAAATTACTGCCCTGACAACAACAATTGCCCTGGACAGGTACGATATTTATTTATCTAAAGTTTGTAAATGTAATTATTTGAACGTTGATGTGAATACAATTCAACTCAATAAATTTTTTTTTTCCCTTGTTCAATAGGCTTCAGGGGTTAAAATCAGTGATGTTATATATCAAGATATTCATGGAACTTCGGCAACGGAAGTTGGAGTAAAGCTCGACTGCAGTTCGAAGAATCCATGCAGTGGAATTAGCTTGGAGGATGTGAAGCTCATTTACAAGCATCAACCAGCTGAAGCTTCCTGTGCCAACGCTGATGGATCGGCCTCTGGATTTATTCTGCCAAATAGTTGCTTGAAGACTTGAAGACTTGGAGTTGTGAAAAGTATTTGAGTAGGAAAAAAAAGGCATAGGAAGCCGATCATGATTATATAGTTAGTAGTACGCAGAATTAAAAAGAAAATGAAAAAAAAAAGGGCATAAGAAGCCGTTCAATATACTTAGTACTAAGGTTGTTCGATTTTGTAAAACTACGCCCATTGGGCTTGCTAGTGGCAGCTCTTACAATGCGCCGAAAGTATTGCTGTCTCTTTTCGCACGTAGAAACTCATAATGTTAATGAATATTAATTTATCTTATGACAACCTCTATTTTCCAATTTCTGTTTCTTAATGTTAAGGCATGGGGTTTCTAACATCATAAGTTTCAAAAGTCATGTTTAATTCAACAAAAACGAAAAGTGAAAAAAAAATACAAAAGAAAAAAGAAAATAAAAACGAAAACGAAAAATTTGACTGTCTGGATTTTCTTAAAATCAATTGACACATTGTGTGCATTGTGGGTCCTGATTTTGGACTCACATCTAATCGTAAAAAAGACAACCTCCATGATTGATATCAGCATGTCTTGAACATTTCGTGATGCTGTTGAAAGCCGAGGGTCCAAAATTTCATTAAGTGATATGCTCCTGATGAAAGATGATGACGAAATTGAAGAAATAAAATCTCTGGGATGATTTTCCTTTATCACTTCTAATGCCAGTACTCCAAAGCTATACACATTGCATTTTTTGGTAACCATCATTGTGTTGGCAAGCTCAGCAAAAGTGAATGATCAAAATCATCATTTGGATATGACGCCTATTAATGTAAAAGTGATCGCTGAGTTTATTTAAGAACGCATACCTGGAACAACATATCCAAATGGCCCCCAAATTGAGTCCAATTGGACGAATCTGGCTTGAGGAATTTTGCGATTCAAACAGAGCTTCATTATCTAAACCAGCAACACATTCTTGCTTGATAAGTCTCGATGGATAATTGGTGGGAAGCAGTCATGATGCATATAAGTCAAGGCATTAGTTACACCTTTCATCAAATACATTCTCACAGTGCAGCTCATGAATTCTTCTATTGTTGCATCATTGCTTAGAATTGTGGTCACACTACCCGTTTCAATATATTTAGACTAAATACGAGCGCCACAATGTGAATAGTGTTGGGAAAATATGCTCTTGAAAAGCATATGTGTTTATTTAATTGAAATAAATAATTTTTCTGATTAATAAAATAAATGAGGTATTTTATTCAAATATCTTAATTGCATTAATATTTGTATTAAAGTCCATTTAATCATATTATATGTATTTTTGTGATCACCATGTGGATTCACAGAAGACATAAATACAAGTTATCTTATGATTAAATAAATTTAGTTCGCAGTTGATAAATAAAGTTGGGCACTTTATTTAGGTATAGACTGTAATAAATTCATTGAATGATTTGTCTTAATCATGTATGAATTTATTGATGTAGTACGACTACATTGAACAGGATCACATATGAGATTTAATTAACTTTGTAATAACTGTCAGACTTATTAAATCTCATAGGCGTTGATTTTACTGTAATCTTAATCTTGAGTTAATTATGATTTCATGATTGTAATTGTTATTCCATTTGAGTTACCAATGGGCACGACACATCCTTGTGGTCAAGATTACCCGGTATCTTGGTGGGAGCAATTATGAGTATTAGAGTTATGGATTAACAATATAGAATTTGTACAACACATCTCTTGATGGGTTTTCGGCACTTGATCATAAAATTCTCTGGCCAGAGTGTGTCAACATATTTAGTATGTTGAAAATGATCATTAGAGAAAACCAGTAAGGATCAAGGAAAAAGATGTTATTAAATTGATTGGACAGTTGAGATATCAATTTAATTAACGATGTGGTACAAAGGATTGTGCAGTAAAGAAATCAATATGGCTTGGGACGAATTATTATTCGAGCATACAATTATGGAAGTCAGTTCCAATCTTTTAGTGGAGTAGATTTGGAATTAAATAATTGGGCTAGTTTAATTACAGGCCTAATTATTGTAGCCACTATTGTATGTTCCCAAATGATCCCCGGGTTAGCTTATTTAATTGACTGCACCACTACTGGACTAATAAGTAAGATAACTAGCTATTTGGGTCAAAGCCTAAATATATCATTTAGTGGGAGGCTCCATTTAATTAGCTTTTGTATAAGGGGCCTTATGTTATTTTACAAGGTGGGTCCCCTATTGAAAAAGCAAATAAACGTGAGTTTTATTTAGGGCATTTTTTGAAGCCTATGGTTTTCACTAAAGGGTGATATAAAAGGCTTATTTTTCCCAAAAGAAAAAAGTGAAGCCACTTTATATAGATCAGAGAAAAAGATTTTTCTCTCCATTGTTGAGAGAAAAATTTTCTCGTGCTAGTTGCTTTGGTAGTGATAAAGGCGCCCACACGTCAAGTGCAGATCGAACCTGAGTCATAACCTGGAAGATCATTGGTGACAGTTCGTGATCTAACAAGCGTGGTGGTCACGAATCGTGATCTAACAGGAGTGGTGGTGGCAGATCGTGATCTAGGAGCCTAAATCACTTCAGCGGAAAAAGCCAACTCGGATTTTCAAGGTACGATTTCTAAAATACGAATTCTTATATATTATATGAGAGCGATCTTCAAAAGGTTTTATAAAAATTTTAAAAACCTAATTTTTCCCCAACAATTGGTATCAGAGCCATTTCATATTAATATATATGAATTTCGTATGAAATTAATCTTGAAATTTATGTATTAGAGTGGCATATTTTATTCAGATATATATTATTTGTTTAATATATGAATAAAGCATGTTATGGTTTGTCTTGATTCATGGTTAGATTTTTCGATGTATTTTTTCGTTTGGATCTGTAACAAGAGGGGTGGTCTTTTATCACCATGTTTCCCTCTTGATTTAGTTTATCGTAATAAAAATTTTGTTAGCCAAAATTAGCATCAGATAATTGTAAATCACTGGAATATTACGGAAACTTGCTGGAAACTGCAGCAACGAACCAGCGCACGCAGCAGTCGAGCGGCCAGCAGCACACGCTGCTGCGCAAGCAGCGCGCGGCCAGCAGCTCATGCTGCCAGCAGCTCATGCTGCCAGCAGCATGCGCAGCGGCCAGCAGCCACGCTGCAAGCAGCGAGAGCTGCACACGCAGCAGCTGCAGCGCGCGAGCAGCAGCTGCAGCGCCCAAGCAGCAGCATGAACATGGGCTGGAGGCGCGGAGCGTTCTGGTTGGCGTCTTTCCGGCGTCGATGACGGCTGTCCGGTGTGGAAACAGTAAAAAACGGCTGCGTTTTTGTGCTGGTGGCGGCTGGGGAAGAACAGGAAAAGAAAAATGTGATTTTAGGGTTCCATGGTTTTTATCATGGAAGTCCCTATAGTTTCATATTTTTTCAGTTGGGCAGAAACGTTTTTAATTTTTTGCGTTTAAATCCAAAAATAGTTTTGGGTTTAATGAATCCTAGTTTTAGGCCCAATTTCAATTGGGCTTAATGGATTAAAATGCATAGACAAAATTAAATACATTAAATTTATTTTTGGTCCAAAAATTTTATAAAATATTATTTATTTATTTCTTTTTAAAATTAAAAATTGGACCAATTATAAATTTAAAAGCCCAATTTCCCCTAGTCCATTAACAAAAACAAGATTATGGAAGATGGACATTGATAAGAAGCCCAATGAAGATTAGGCTTAGGGTTCATGTATTTTTCATTATTAGGAAAGCCATGAATTAAGATTATTTAATTGTTTTTCTATATGTTATGTTTTGG
The DNA here is from genome assembly GCF_022201045.2 of Citrus sinensis. Classification (NCBI taxonomy): domain Eukaryota; kingdom Viridiplantae; phylum Streptophyta; class Magnoliopsida; order Sapindales; family Rutaceae; genus Citrus; species Citrus sinensis. The sequence goes on along the minus strand of NC_068558.1, from coordinate 33,511,065 downwards.
ATGATCACATGCCATGATAACATGTCATATAGAATAGGTAGTGCCACTCTATGCATAATGATATATGTCATTCATTAATAATGAATTTCATTATATTGTTTGAAATTTGCACATGCTTAATAATATTTGATATCATCTAGATAATATTATAGGAAGCATGCAATTAACAATATGTATGTTTTAAAAAGGAAAAACCAATTTTAAAATATTGAGTGGGAGAGGGAAAATTCAAGATAATTTTCCCACGGGCTCCATTGTTAGTTCAATAATAAAATTATATATATACCTCGACTTCATGATACGGTGATGCTCCCTTCGGAGGGTATATATATTAGATATTTTATTTGATGAACTTCTTCAAAGATAAAATTGAAATATTTTTCAATCGATTGTTCACCCCAACGGTGACTATTGATATGAAAAATACGTAGATTGAAACAATGGTTATACACTCAACTAAAGTTTGTTATTAACCTTCCCAACGAAGCTCTGTTAACAAATTTAGGCCCAAAGGGATAACGATAATTATTTATCATGTCTCTACATGAAAGTAAATAATCTAATGGATAATTGGGTCTAGTAAGTGTAGACATGACTTCCCCAACGGATAGCTTGTCAAAGCGGTACTAGATTATCGTTACAATAAATTAAAATGCATTTATGGTTTTTTGCATTTTTGTCATTTATTGTGAATATTGTTTCAAAGTATTTATGCATGTGTATTTTGTTTTTTCAGAAAATGTCTTCCATCAACCCATTATTATTTATCCTTGTTAAAAATGAACTCACTGGCGAAAATTATTTAGATTGGAAACGCAATCTATTTAATATCCTCACTGCTAAAGGAAGCAAATATGTGTTGACCCAGCCTTGCCCTCCTGAACCATCGTTATACGATTATAGAAATCAGAGGGAGCCTTATGAGAAATGGTGCGAAGCTAACAAAATGGCTAAGCGCTATATATTGGCTTCGATTTCTATGGAACTGCATAAGAAACATCGGAGCATGGAAACAGCCACTGAAATAATGGCTAGTCTTCATCAGATGTTTGGGCAAAATACCCATTTTGCCAGAGAAGCAGCATTAAAACGTATTACGGATACTAAGATGGAAGAGGGCACAAAAGTTCGTGATCATGTCCTCAAAATGATGGACTATTTGAATGAGGTAGAGATTCATGGTGTTCAAATCAATGATAAATCAAAGATTAACATGGTGATTGAATCTTTACCTGATACATTCAAAGAGTTTAAGGTCAGCTATATCTTAAACAATAAAGATATGACCTTAATTGAATTAATGCACGAACTACATGCTATAGAAGAATTTTATAATAGCAGAAAACTTCCTGAAAAAGGATTCTCTTCAAGGCTTAAGTCGAAAGACAAGAATGAGCAAGCAAGAGTTGGGATCGGCAAACTGTCCATTAAAAGAAGTGGCAAGCCAAAAGGCAAGTGTTACAAATGTGGACAGAAGGGTCACTGGAAGAAAGATTGTCCTAAGATTATTAAAATCAGGTATAGGAAATCTTTAAGCTTCCTAATTAGTTCAGATTTCTATTGATTCATACAATAATGAATTCTGAGATAACTAATCTTATTTGTAATTCATTTATTTGGTTTTCAGGAAACCAAGAGATTAAGTGAAGAAAGCTTCAAACAGCAGTTGAGGACGTGCTAGTTTATATCAATTGAAAGACTAGATCAATTTTACAAGACTTTAGTTTTGATATTTGTCTTTATTTTTCCAAATATTAGAGGAATTTAATTTCGGTGGCTTGTTTTAATAAACAGGAGTACACTGTTATTTATGGATCCTCTGTTTATTACTTATTTTGGTTATTTATAAAGACAATTTATATCATAGAAGTACATTGATCTATTCAAAGTAAGATATAATGATAAAAAGTATATGCATTTATCTAAGAAAAGAAATGTTTCTTCTAACCAAAAATCACCTCTGATATTTATGCTTGAGTCATATAAACTATAATAAGATTTTAAGAAAATGATTAATGATAGACTTGTTGGCCTATTAAGATTGATCATTGTAACTCTATAAATCTTATTTAGAAAAGTAATATGACAAGGATGCTCTTTTTGAGCTAAAAGCGTAACATTGTATTTGATGATTTAGCGCATACAAATGTATACGGACTAATCAGTTTACATGTTATAAGAGGTTATGAGTATTCTATCAATCTTGTTGATGAATATTCATTTTATTTATGTTTGTCTAAGTGCGTCATGATTCCATTGCTTTTGAAATTCAAAAGAGTACGTGGATAAGACAGAAGCAATTAGACAAGAATATAAAAGAACTTCGATATGATCGAAACAAAGAATATCTCTATGGAGAATTCAAACACTATTTGGTTGTTAATGAACACTATGATACAATAGTGTAATTAAATGGAGAAACAAGATTCTTTTGAAACTACTAAGTTTAATTGAACTTAGTTTCATCTATCTCGGTGTCTACTACTCCAAGATATTATGAAAAAGTCACAAACATAGTTTGAGACACATTCGTATTTGGAGTTTACTAGAATCAGAGATAGAGAAGATGGATTCGTGTTCAGAAGCTTGCATGTTTTAGGTATCTTAAAGGAATAAGGGAAAGTCTGAATTATAGTCCTCAAGATAGGAATGTATTTATAGAAATATTCTTTACTTTCTTTGAGGAAGACTATATAATGACTTATAACCTAAGAGTAAGGTAAAACTAGAGAAATAAAAGAGATCAGGTTGATGCTCAGCTTTCAACACCTGTTATAGAACAGGAAGAACAGCAACAACCAGCTGATCAGTACAGGATTATCCTTGAACAACCATCACTTTTAGAACCTCGTCGTAGTGGGAGGATAACTAGGTTACCTGCGAGATACATGCTTTTGGGAGAAACCTATACGGCTATCTCAGATGAACATGTACAAGATCCAACTAGTTACAACGAAGCTCTAATAGATAGAGATGTTGAATTTTGAAAAAGGCCATGAATCAAGAAATGGAATCTATGTATTCCAATAAAATCTGGGAACTTGTAGAGGCACCAAATGGGGTAAAACCTATAGGGTGCAAGTGGATTTACAAGAGAAAAAGAGGAGTAAACGGAAGGGTGGAAACATTTAAAGCAAGATTAGTAGTTGAAGGGTTTACTCAGAAAGAATGAATCGATTACGAGGAAACCTTTTCTCCGGTTGCTATGCTTAAATCTGTCAGAATTCTGCTCTCCATTGCTGCAGTGCTAGATTATCAAATTTGGTAAATGGATGTCAAGACTGCCTTTCTTAACGAGCATCTTGAAGAAAACATCTACATACAGCAACCAGATGGATTTATACAAAAAGGCCAAGAACACATGGTATGTAAGTTGCATAGATCCATTAATGGATTGAAGCAAGCATCCCGGTCATGGAACATCAAATTTGATCAAGCGATTAAATCGTTTGGATTCATTCAGAACATTGATGAACCATGTGTGTACAATAAAATTCAGGGAAATTTTGTAGCCTTCCTAGTTCTTTGTGTAGACAATATTCTCCTGATTGGAAATGATATAGGAGTATTGACTACAATAAAGATTTGGTTAGCAAAACAATTTGATATGAAAGACCTAGGAGAGACAAGTTATATTCTTGGTATCAAGTTACTATGAGACCGGAAGAATAAAACTTTAGCCTTGTCTCAAGCGGTCTATGTCGATAAGATATTGGCTAGATTTAGCATTGAAAATTCCAAGACTGGTTTATTACCATTCAGATATGGAATTACATTCTCTAAGGATCGATCACCTAAAACATCTAAAGAGATAGAGAGAATGAGACGAGTTCCCTATGCAGAAGCTGTGGGAAGTCTCATGTATACCATGCTTTGCACTAGGCCAGACATCTGTTTTGCGGTAGGGATGGTTAGCAGATATCAATTTAATCCTGGACCTCAATACTGGGCTGCAGTCATGCATATTATAAAGTATCTGAAAAGAACTAAAAATTACATGCTTGTGTATTCTGGTGATGAACTCATTCCAGTGGGTTATACTAATTCTGATTTTTTGTCAGACAAGGATTTTAGAAAATCAACTTCCGGCTATGTGTTTACATTAGGAAGTGGAGCTATTAGTTGGATGAGTGTGAAACAATCTTGTATCACAGACTCCACAACTGAAGCTGAATATGTGGCTACATCTGAAGCTACAAAAGAAGCTATATAGGCTCCGCAAGTTCCTACAAAATCTTGAGGTGGTACCTGTTGTAACTGCACCCCTTAAACTATTTTGTGATAATGGTGGTGCGGTAGCTCAATCTAAGGAACCAAGGAACCACAAGAAACAAAACATATTGAAAGGAAGTATCATCTTATAAGGGAATAGTGTAGAAATGTTATATGACAGTACCCCAAATGGCATTAGATGCTAAATGGCAGATCTTATTACAATGGCCATTAATGGGAAACCTTTATAACCTGCACTTAGAGCCCTAGAGCATGTGCAATATGCCAGATATGCTTTGAGAGCTAGTGGGAGATTGTTGGGAAAATATGCTCTTGAAAAGCATATGTGTTTATTTAATTGAAATAAATAATTTTTCTGATTAATAAAATAAATGAGGTATTTTATTCAAATATCTTAATTGCATTAATATTTGTATTAAAGTCCATTTAATCATATTATATGTATTTTTGTGATCACCATGTGGATTCACAGAAGACATAAATACAAGTTATCTTATGATTAAATAAATTTAGTTCGCAGTTGATAAATAAAGTTGGGCACTTTATTTAGGTATAGACTGTAATAAATTCATTGAATGATTTGTCTTAATCATGTATGAATTTATTGATGTAGTACGACTACATTGAACAAGATCACATATGAGATTTAATTAACTTTGTAATAACTGTCAGACTTATTAAATCTCATAGGCGTTGATTTTACTGTAATCTTAATCTTGAGTTAATTATGATTTCATGATTGTAATTGTTATTCCATTTGAGTTACCAATGGGCACGACACATCCTTGTGGTCAAGATTACCCGGTATCTTGGTGGGAGCAATTATGAGTATTAGAGTTATGGATTAACAATATAGAATTTGTACAACACATCTCTTGATGGGTTTTCGGCACTTGATCATAAAATTCTCTGGCCAGAGTGTGTCAACATATTTAGTATGTTGAAAATGATCATTAGAGAAAACCAGTAAGGATCAAGGAAAAAGATGTTATTAAATTGATTGGACAGTTGAGATATCAATTTAATTAACGATGTGGTACAAAGGATTGTGCAGTAAAGAAATTAATATGGCTTGGGACGAATTATTATTCGAGCATACAATTATGGAAGTCAGTTCCAATCTTTTAGTGGAGTAGATTTGGAATTAAATAATTGGGCTAGTTTAATTACAGGCCTAATTATTGTAGCCACTATTGTATGTTCCCAAATGATTCCCGGGTTAGCTTATTTAATTGACTGCACCACTACTGGACTAATAAGTAAGATAACTAGCTATTTGGGTCAAAAGCCTAAATATATCATTTAGTGGGAGGCTCCATTTAATTAGCTTTTGTATAAGGGGCCTTATGTTATTTTACAAGGTGGGTCCCCTATTGAAAAAGCAAATAAACGTGAGTTTTATTTAGGGCATTTTTTGAAGCCTAGGGTTTTCACTAAAGGGTGATATAAAAGACTTATTTTTCCCAAAAGAAAAAAGTGAAGCCACTTTATACAGATCAGAGAAAAAGATTTTTCTCTCCATTGTTGAGAGAAAAATTTTCTCGTGCTAGTTGCTTTGGTAGTGATAAAGGCGCCCACACGTCAAGTGCAGATCGAACCTGAGTCATAACCTGGAAGATCATTGGTGACAGTTCGTGATCTAACAAGCGTGGTGGTCACGAATCGTGATCTAACAGGAGTGGTGGTGGCAGATCGTGATCTAGGAGCCTAAATCACTTCAGCGGAAAAAGCCAACTCGGATTTTCAAGGTACGATTTCTAGAATACGAATTCTTATATATTATATGAGAGCGATCTTCAAAAGGTTTTATAAAAATTTTAAAAACCTAATTTTTCCCCAACAAACAGAGGCCATAAAATTTCACAATATTTCGATACCATAATTCTGGCAATGCCTTGATTTCTCGTTTCTTTGTTGCATGCTTTTTTCTTTCGTTATAAATCATTTATATAAATATGCAAATGAACATGTACATTCATAACTGATTCTTATATTTAAAAGAATAGACATGGCATAGACACAGCTAATCATCAAGAATTTGTGTTTATCAGAAGAGGCATGTATGCAGCACATAAATTATAAATTCTCACAAACATATGTGACATTGTTATAAATTCTCACAAACATATGTGACATTGTTATAAATTCTCACAAACATATGTGACATTGTTATCTTACTCCGTGTTATTAATTTCGAATTTCGATTTTTTTTTTAAAAAAAAAACCTTTTCACTGTTTATAACTCATATCAGTTTTTTATGATTGAATTTAAATCTATGTGAACATCTGCTCTAAGTTTCCTATCATAAATTGTGGAAAATAATTAATTTCACTATCAAGTTTTGTTGGTTTTATTGGTTTTGTTTGTACTCTTGACTCTTTTAGGGCATGCATTGGAGACGGCTTTAGCACTAAGCCAACTAGGTGGTCTCCTAAGGCCCCAAATTTTAGAGAGGCCCAATATTTGACATTTGTTTAATTAATACGCTAATAAATAATTATTCTTCTAAGATTTCAAAGATTTTATTTAAGTTATGTATATAAGAAAGCCTAACTTTTAGATCTGTTCCTATTATTACTCCCATTTATAATTATCCAAAAATAAGATTTGTTTTCTCAATAAAAATTGTATATTTGATAATCTTCACATGTGGTAGGATTAATAGTTTTACAATTAATTATTTATTTTATTAATGTTTCCAAGGAAAAAAATAAATACTTTCACTTTTCGAAAAGAATACTCTATTAAAATTACCAGCATTAGATTTGACTTTTAGTATTCCTTTAAACCCTATTAAAAACCTCAAAACTAATAGACATTGAATCAACAATAATCTTAGCTAAAATATTTCTTTATCTCTTCTCTACAAAGAAAATTATTCTCTAAGAAATATATTGCTATAAACTAATCATCATATTCATCTCAACTAGACAACTTCTATGTGCTATTCTTCTTTTTTTTTTTAAATTATTATTATTCTTTTCTTTTACCAATTTAATTTATTTTTAATTTTTATATTGGTATAGGGCTTGTGTAATCCAAAAGAATTTAGATTTTAAGTTATTTTATATATCCTTCAAAAGTTGATGTTGTTCAATGTACAAATACCTAAAAAGAAATTCGCCTAAGGCCCTGAATCCCTTAAAGCCAACCCTGGATTACATGATGGGTATAATTTTATTGTGTTGTTATTTTGTTGCATTTTTACCAAGAATGTGTGTGTGTGTGTGCAGTGGCAGACCTAGAAACTAAAATGACGAGGGGCTTAGTTCAAAAAAAAATTAATTTAACTTAGATTTTTTTTAATGTTCACTTGAATATATATTAATTCTTATAAACTCAAATTTTATTACTTTTTTAAATTCTAAATAATAATAGTAATAAATTATTATTTTTAAATGCATGAAAATATCATTTTTTGAAGTAGTATTTTAAATGCGTGAAAATATCATTTTCCAAAGTAGTTTCCACAAAATATTTTTAAAAAAAATAATGTGGCTAATGGGATTTGAACCAAGGTTTTGAAACCATTAAATAACACTCTTATCATTGAACTACAAGTCATTTAATATATAACAAATGTGTCCAAAGTTTTTTATCTAACTTTTTCAGAAAGAGTTTGGGGTACATTTAAAAGAAAACTTAATGGTCCAGGAGGGGCTGAAGGCCCTCCTGGGCCTTAATTGGGTCCGCCCATGTGTGTGTGTGTGTGTAACAGATTCAATTAACATGTTTTCATTATTACATACTAAGGTCTAGCTCCTCTGGTTAGTAGGCAACCTTACCAAGACCTAGGTCTTAGGTTTGTGTCTCATATAGTATGTGTCTATGTTTAATTGATTTTTTTAAATAAATATTTTGTTTATTAGGGAAAAGAACATGTGACATTGCGTGGTCTGGCGAAATTAAAAGATTTAGCATACACTTCCTCAAATTTTAAGAAATAGTCATATAAACTTATTTTAGGACACATAACACATTTATTCTTTTTTGGAAAATTATCAATCATTCATCCAAACAATAATTTGTTTTCGAAAATACCAAAAAAGTTTAAATTTGTTCAATTTTACACTCATTGTTTTCAATTTATATCAACCGTCCACCAAAATATTAACTTTGCTAGAGTACTTATAAGGATCTAAACAAAATGACTACTTTACTATTTTTAACTTAATTAAATTAAAAACAAAAATAAGTAAAACATCTCGCCATATTCTTCCTTGTCATATCTCTCTAAATTTTTAGTATTCATGAAATAAATATACAATTTGTGTGAAATCCTTCATTTGCCAATATCGTTTCCCACCAAATCCTTCAACCACCTTTGATTATTGACAAAACATGGATACATTGGACTACAATCAAACTTTACAACAACTTCTGTTGCTGATGATCCATGAATATCTTGGTATGTCATATCACTGATTTTAACTCCTGATGGCTGTTGAATATAGAAAATATAATTATTAAGTTTAATTATATCTCACAGAGCCGTGGCAGCCACGCTTTCCCCTGAACCGTGGCGTAACACGCTAGATCCCATGTTTTGCCCATAACGCAGCAGTTGGAGTCCCATACCGTCTCGAAAAGAGCGGAAGACTAAGATTCAGAGGAAGCCTATAAAAAGGTAGCCAACGAAGGTAAAAGGGTTGGCATTCTTGAGAAAAGAGGAGAAAACCACAAGAAACGCCATAAGACCTGTGGCAAGCTTTTCCCGAACCTTCATATCTGACTTGAGCGTCGGAGGGTTTGCGCCGGGAAAACAACCGGCGTACTCTGACTTATCTGTGTACGCAGGGACCTCTGGAGAAGAAGCCTGGCGAGGAGACCTCCTGGTCGTGACGAAGTTGATCGAGCAGAGATCCTGATCGTAGAACGAGGAGAACCGGAATCTCGCATCAACATTTACTACACTTCTCAAATATCTTGCAGTTTAAATTATATGCTACCTATCATTTTGGACAGTTGTTTCATATTAATTTCTTATTCGATCATACCCATGTATATGATGAATGAATGATATATTACTAAGATAAAAGAAAAAGGATATTGATTGGAAAGGAGAATTTCTTTTGATCTTTAATACTTTTCATATTCACCACGACGTTACTTATTATTTAATCATTTAACTTTACGATTAAAAAAAATTAACATACAAAAGTAAAATTATATATTAGACTAGACAATAAGATGAAAACTAATTTTTACCATAAACTCCATTAAATCGAATTCATTAATTTTTTATTTTTTTTTGAGCGATGGTTGGGCGATAGCCATCTCTCAATCCGGGCAATGGGCTATCGCCCAAACAGAGTGGGTGGGTGAAAGGCCGTCTCCGGATTTCAAATTTGATTTTAATAGGAAATGATAATTTTAATACTTTCAATAGGCAGAATTTCGGATCAAACATTAGTTACCCAAAACATATGACTGCATTTCTTTGAGTACAAAGGAGTGAAGTTTTGATTTTGTCTTATACGGCAATTAGTATAAGCATCCTCCAAGAAGCCCAATGGGTTTTCTCAGACAGGCCCATGGAACATTCCTAAGCTCACTATAAAGGAAATGAAAAATTAAAATAGGCAATTTAACGCAAGAATTAATTTTATTTTTCACAATTTCAAGCAACTATTTGGCTGAACAAAACCAGAGGCCGATCCATCAGCATTCCTACACGATGCTTCAGCTGGTTGATTCTTGTAAATGAGCTTCACATCCTCCAAGTTTATGCCAAAGCATGGATACATTGGACTACAATCAAACTTTACAGCAATTTTCGTTGCAGACGCTCCATGAATATCTTGGTATGTTACATCACTGATTTTAACCCCTGATGACTGTTGAATATAAAAAATATAATTATTAATTTGAATTTTATTCACATAAACGTCTAACATTCTCACATACAAACTTGTGATAAATAAAATACCTTTCCAGGGCAATTCTTGTTGTCCGGGCAGTAATTTTGATCAATTACGATGGGATTATCGACATTCTTCATAAGAGCATGTTGGAAAAGAATGTTCCGAGCAAATCCAGTGCTTGGTCTTCCCCAGGACTTAATCCTCAATCCATTTTCAGTTCCTGTAAATGTCACAGTTTTTACTGTCACATTTTGCACTCCAGCCTCATGCAGCTCTTTGCCTAAGCTACCAATGCTGCAACGAATTCACAATAGTAGCACTAAATATTATGACATAAAAAAAAATGCTATAAATAAATCATCATGCATGTTCTTTATTTTCTACCTGATGCCATGGCCAGGGCCACAAGCAACGTTTTCAATCCATAAATTGGTGGTGCCAGGGCCAACTGATACACAGTCATCTCCAGTCCCAATTCTAGCGTTCAAAATTGTGACATCACTTGATAATTGAACATGAATGCCATCGGTGTTAGGGCTGTTTCCCGAGGCCGAGACTCTCACCCCTTGTACTTTCACATTGTGACATCCATTGATGACAACATGAAACATCTGGCTATTTTGGGATGTTAGTCCGTTAATCAGAATGTTGTTTGAGTTGCTAAAGCCCAGTGTCTGCTCATTTACACAAGAAGGAACGTTATTAATTATTTTAATCTGAGGAGAATAACCAAAACCAAAACCACTTAATTTATGACTATAATTAAAAGTAACGATCTTCCAACTTACCGTGGCACCGCTAGGGCAATTATTATTGCCTGATCGTTTACAAGCCCACAAGCCAGCACCTTGGCCATCAAGGATGCCACCATAAATATAAACGCCATTAACATGCTCAAATAAAATCCAGTTTCCCGCATCTCCAATGACACGATAATCGGATGGAGCCACTAGAGTCCCATCAATACGTATGGTAATGTCATTGTTCCTGCATTGGCCTTGAAACACAACATTGTGCAGCAAGTACCTCCCAGGTGGCACGTAAATGGTTGAGGCCGCAGTTGAGCCACAAGCTTTAGCCCATGCAGCTAGAAAGGCTTTCGTTGAGTCACTCCGGCCATCAGATTTGGCTCCCAAACTGATCACATTGTAAGTGACCACTGGAATTGCTAAAGATGAACTAAAGAAGAGAATCAAGAATATTAGTACTAAAAGAATATGCAAAGACATTGATTTTGCCATTTTCTTGAAAACTTAATTTGAAGATAGGAATGAGAGGAATAGATAAATAGTTTGAGGATTGAATGTTTGTTTGATGGAATTTGAAACGATTTAATGGGGGAATTTATAGGATTTGAATTGAGTGAAAGCAAGCTGCAAGCGCCGAATTTTGGGAGAGATTATTTTTGCTTTAACTAATACAAACTTTATTTACTTAAATGCCCTTACTTGAGACTTGGATAATATATATTTGATGACAGAAGGCTACAGATGCAAACAAAGGACAAGTGCACATACATGGTTTGTAACTTTGCATGATAATGGGAGATTTCAAAGGCAGTTCTAATAAATTAACAGAAAAACGGAAAAAGTATTTATCTAATTTCAGCTTGTCGGTTGCTATATAAAATTATGCCCTTATGTTTGCTTTAAGCACAAGATCAGGCAATTCCCGTGGAACACATTTCTGAACTATTTCCCCTTATTGCTTGAAATGGCAACCTATTCTTCGTTTTGACATTTTGTTTCCTCAATTCATGTGGATCAATCTATTCATTTGTGAACTATTTGTTATCGTCGCTTCAAATTGCAGCCTTTGCATAATTTTGTTTTTGTCCATCATGCCAAAAAATTACTAGAAATTAACAGTTTGTGGCAACAGCTAGCCAGAATATAGCACACATAGTTAACGGAGCTAAATTTCAAATTGCTATATCAAAGAATGTAGCACAAACACAACTAATCATTAAAAAGCTGTAATTATTAAAAGAGTTATATATGAGTTCGTTCAATATCTTATTAACTGAGTAAGACCACCAGTATAAATTCTCACAAACATACGTGGCATTGTTATATTACCGTCATGTTATTATTGTTAATTTTCTAATTTTTTGAAACTTTTTCGTTATTTGAATCTGCATAAGCATATCCTCTAAGTTCCCTGTTATATGATGTTAAAATTATTAATTACGCTATCAAGTTTCGCTAGTTTTATGGGTTTTGTCTGTACTACTGACTCTTTCAGGGCAATGGGCATGGCGCGATGGATGCAATTTTATTGTATTGTTATTTTGGTCTTTTTAGCAAGAATAATATGTGTGTAACAAATTCAATTAAGATACTTAATAAATAGAAAAAGAATTGTGACACTCTGCGAAAAGTTACAACAAACACTTCTTTAAAATTTTAGAAACTGCAACATGACTCGGAGGCTAGGACTTCATATGTGGAGCAAAAAATGGAGAAGTAATCGGCGGTTCTTTTTAATTATAACAACAATTTCAAAAGAGGGAGAAAAAGGAAAAAAAAAAGGATGAAGAAGAAGAAAAAGGCCCTCCAGTCTCTAGATGTTCATTACTTAATTGCTTTTCACTCCTTTCTGCTAAAAGCATTCCATATTAATTAATCAATTACATAGCCGTCATAATTGTTGCTTGTAATGGATTAGTATAAAAAATGAATAAACTTTTAACAAAAGAGTTTCCCCACCCGGGCCACCCCCACCCCCGACCCCATACCATTACGTAATATAGACCTACTTGCTTGAGATATGGTAAGAATGAGATGGGGTTGGGGGGTGCTTCCATGTGGCAAAATATCATTTGCGAGTTAGCTTACAAGTTAATCAGTCACAGCACAGCAAGCCAAGTGAGTTTAATGATAGAAATCAATTTTTATTTATTCTGAAAATGGTCGTGTAATGATAAAATAGAAAGTTTAATTGTTGCAATAATATATGTTTTAGACATTGTTTTACGACAGCAAGAGACGTATTCTAAAATCTTCATGGTAAAAAGGTATGTAGGACATTTTTATTTTGAATAGCACAATAACATAGTAATTACCTCAATTGATTTCAATTTCAATAATTGTTCGTTGTTTTTACTATTTAACAGAAAATTGAGGAAATAATTATATCATATTTTGTTGGGTTAGCTATGTTGCCACATCGCTCATTTTAATAAATGATGTTTCTTGGTTCTCATAAGGATATAAAGGGATCAATATTAATATACAATGAGCCAATTCATGGGCACTGGCCACAGACGTATTTAGAAGTACTTTTAGCACGAGTTAATGTCATCAATGTACACTCATCGCACAGACGAATGCTGCAATTATTCGTGCTTTAATTGATGTACCGAGGGCTACATGCATGGTGCATTACCAAGTTTTTGGTGTTGGAAATACGAATTGATATTGCTTCTTTGAATTTCAAAACCTGCCGAAACATCAATTTCAACATAGAAAAGAACTCCATAAGTAGCAGCTATTGATACTGTTTATGTCACTGTTCACAGACATTGTTTATCAGATACTATTTACAACACTGTTCATCCACCAACAACTACAAAATTTGTCAAGGCGTGCACAAAATACTATCCTTTAGACCGATTTCCGCTCCTCTACGAAGATTTCCCAATGAAAAAAAGAAAACAAATAATGCGGATTGATCTTCAGGATTTAATCATGATACTGCTGCCATGTCGCTCATTTCGATATATATGAGTTCTTACAAGGATATAAAGGAATTAATATTAATATATAATGAGCCCAATTAATGGGCAATGGACACAGACGTGCTTAGAAGTACTGTTAACACGAGTTAATGTCACAATGTACACTCATCACAAAGACAACGACATCAATTATTCATGCTTTTATTAGTGTACCGAGGGCTACATGCATGGGTGAATTGCCAAGTTCTTGGGGCTCCCCTGTTTAATGCAATTTTTGTTTGCTACGGATAGCAAGTGATTGATCGAGTACTGACCAGCACACACACTGGAATTCGAGAAATCATAAGTATATTGTGAGGCTTATAGTTTACCATAAAATAATGGAGTTACCTCTAAAGGAAAGTCTTTAGTTAATAGGCCTCTGACGATGTAGAAATATAAAGATTGAAAGATAAGAGAAACTAGATTTTTGAATAACGAAATTTTATTAGGAAAAGTTTGAACGAACAAAATCAAATTTTTTGGCCCCTTTTATAATAATCTTGAATATCGCTAATTTATCGAAATAGACAAATTTGAAATATTATTTTATAATAAAATTCTCGTAATCTTAAGGAAACCAAAACAAAAAGCACTTAAATATGATATTTGAAAAGAGATAAAAATCTTGAAAGTAATAGAAAAAATAGGAAAATATTTTAAAATTGAAAAAAGATTGGGAAAGAAACAAAATTATTGGTTCGACGGCATCTTGTCACAAGTTTCGAAATGATATATTATATGAAAAAAAAAATGAACAATTGTAGCCCAAGTTATGACTCTGAAAAGTACCCTGGTTATCCTACTAAACCGTCCTACATCAATCAGAAACTGAACTGAGTAGTTTAATTCTTAAAGAATTTGTTGGGAAAAGGACTCACACAAGCAATTGCGAATTAAGCGGAAATAAAACTCTTTTCCACTTTGTGTTATTAAAATAGGATGTGTACCATAAATAATAGGCAAAAAAAAATCAATCAACTGAATCTAAAATAATAAATCAACTACAAAAGACACAAATTTTTACGTGGAAAACCCAAAGCAAGAAAGAGTACGGGGCCATAGTCTGATACAATCTTCCACTATATTAATGAGATTACAATACAAGTTTTTCTCTAAATAATATTGAAGGCTAACAACATCAACAATCTCAATATTCTTGGCTGCAGTAATAGCCTAATATATGTCTCTCTAACATCTCTACTTTTATGTATTTAAGTCCCTTGTGATTTAATTATGTGTGTTTTATTATAATTAAGTATTTTATGTATTTTAGGGGGCATCATAGTCATTTCACAGTGAACGAGAGATCAGATAGCAAAATGGACAGCAATTTTGAACTCAGGACAGTCGAAAAACCTTAGGAAGAGTATAAAAGGATAAACGACATTGTTCACATATACGGTACTATTCATTGTACTGTTCACAATACTATTCACATATACAGTATGATGATGTGGCATTGATTGTTGACGTTGACCGATGATGTGGCATTGATTGATGACGTGGCAACATTCGATAGGACGAATGATGTGGCATTGAGTGGTGTTGACTGATGACGTGGCTTGACCAATAATGTTTCACGATCCTATTGGACTAAAATGTTAATGTGGCATTGACTGATGATGTGGCAGTATGTTAGTGGACCAAAAAATGTGCGTATGATACATGCATATACACGGAATGATAGCCCTGATGATGTGTTCTATCCAATCAGAACTTGTCACATGTCACAATCCTGAGCGTCTAAATTGTTTTAATCCAATGACTGTGATTTACTTATTGTATCTATAAATAGGGGGCTCCCCCCCTAATTTGACACCCCTGAATCCATTTTTGAGCTCATTTTCTATAATTCCTTCTCTGTCTTGTATTTTCTACATATTTTAATAAATTTCTATTTTACCCCTAGGTCAATTATGAGTAGCTAATTTTCTTTCAAGCTTGGGTTGAAGATGAAGTCTCAACATGTTCCATGGGCTTAATTTGGCAAATTTACTTTCTCTTCCCCTTTAATTTTTGTGGATGATTTGACTTTTTATCAACAAATAATAATAATATTGTCTAAATATTACACTGGTATAACTGTCTTCCCAATGCAAGGTTATTACTATTTGGCACGATAAGCACTTAGCACCATATTTGTTGGAGTGAGGTTCATGAAGAGTGGAAACCCTCCCTCATGATTTATTTGGCACTAATAAAGAATATTAAGCCAATGATGCATGTTGAGTGCAGATCCATAAACCCAAGCTAAAATGACCCGCCCCGAATCCCCCCGGGCAAGTCAATCTAGTCTCATCAAAACGGACTTGATAATAATCTAATTAGTAAGGATTCTGCCGAAAATTCGGCAGAGGCTTCTATATATATATATATATATATATATAACACTCCCAATATGAAAATATGTAAAACAAGCACTCCCAATATAATTCAATATACAACAAACTCCAGTGATCAACATCATCAACCAAAATGATGAGTTTCACTCAAGATATCTCCAGAGTATCAAAAGATAATATTATAACTAATATTAATATCTCAGTTAATTCTTAATCCCAAAAGAATAATATAACAAAATTATACAATCCCAAAAGAACGAGATAACCAAGATGTCATAATAAAAACATTTATATCTTCTAACACCATCATGTGGCCAAGACTCAATATATATTTACAGTCGCTGGGTCGGTCTGGTGTACCTGCAACCTCCTGGTGGGGGGGGGGGGGGAAAATAATAAAAATGGGGTGAGTTTAAAACTCAGTGAGTGGATAGTAGTTTTTGAAAACTAATTCTTACTTTAAAAGAAATAATCATATCATTTCCAAACACGATTTCATCAAACCATATGCGAGAAACCAATAATAAATCATTTAACATTTAAATCAGATTACTAACCATGAAAAGCATATATAATATCGTACTAAATAACTATGGAAATCATATCACAATATCATATAAAATACACAAATCTGAAAATCATCACAAACAAGTACCCAGGGAAATAATCTCGTCATATCCAGACCTCAACGGACAGGCAATGACGTACTATCTGGGCACCGTCACGCCCCGGAGCTACACGGATAGACAGGGAAATACCATCTCATATCTCATCATATATGTGCATCCATAATCTAGTCCCCAAAGGACAAAAGCACCCAAGCACACGACCCAAAACCTCTGTGTGTACTCAGACGGGCCGCAAAGGCCTGTATCTCATCTGTATCATCTGTAGCTCAATATTTGTCTGTATCTCATATTTGTATCTCTGTAATCATCATACCGCATGCATATTCCCCCAAAAGGCAAAAGCGCCCAAACACACGACCCAAAGCCTCTATGTGTATTCAGACGGGCCCCAAAAACCTCTCATCTCATCTCATTTATATCACTATATCTGGTGGGAAGGGTACTGCCTAATGATTTCAAAAACAATCACTATACTCACATTCGCATATCTTTTAACCATACTTTAAATCATACTACATTTGAATCCACTTTTCTTATCTTTAAAATACTATCATGCTTATTCAAAGTCGATACGCAAAATCATTAACCAAACATTTTAATAAAACACCAATGCGTGAATAAAATCCATTTTGAGGAAATCATTAAATCATAACATTTAAAATACTTATTTCGCAAACATGCTTTACTATTATAATCAACTATGAACATAAGTTTTATATATTCCACTCACAGTGACGGTGTTCACGCTCGGTTATCGTCCACGTCCACGAATCGGTTCTCGCTCGCGGATCCTCCTAAATCAAGGAAACGACATAATTATTTTCTGTAAATCGAAATTATGACTTAATTTATGCAATAAACTCGAAACGAACATCTATCCATAATTCACAACTCCTGTGTCGGTAAAATTACTAAAATGCCCTCGAGTCCGTAAATCATTAAAATATTCTGAAATTATAAATCACTGAATTACCCTCAGAATCATAATTACACACAATCTTCAATTCTAGGAATTACTAAAATATCCACAAGCTCATAAATTACAAAATTGCCCTCATAGTGTGAAATTACCGAAATGCCCTTGCCTGTCAACGATCATCGGAATTTAGTCAACACTGGCTGAGAAGCTCAAGTCTGAAAGTTCCAATCACGCTAAGTTCAATGGTACCGGCAGTGAGCTCCAACGCGTGGCAACGACGCCGGAATCTAGCTCGACAGCCGTGAATTCCAACAATTGGCTGACAAAAAAACAGTGACTCCGGGTGCCTATGGATGGTCAGAAATGGAAGAGGGAGTCGTGAGGAACAAAATCCAACTAGTGGTGTCACCCAAAACCGACGAAAATTCCGGCGGAAGAAAGCGAAACATTTGCGGGTTTTCAAGCTTCGATCGCTGGCGTTCTGGCTGCATTTCAGCGGCGAGAATGGCAGGGAAATGACGGTGGCTGAAAATGGGAGATACGGCCGGGTCACGTTCGCCGGTTGGGTCGGGTTTTTGGGTCGGATTGACAGCTTCTCTCTGACTTTGTCACACGTGCATATGTTCCCCTGTTTCCAGCTTATTATTTTGCTTTTACTAACTTCTTAATGGCTTCTTTTTATTTATTCATTTTTTAATTCACATATGTTACACAAGCACTTCATTTTAATAGTTTTCATCGTAAGTTGTTCTCGCCTTTCTAATTTAAATTTTAGGACAGTCTAAATCACTTTCAATGCAAATCCAACCACCCACATAGAAAATTAACTTTGCACGCAATTAAAATCCACCTCTTTGTGGGATCGACACTCATTACCGTTGATCTATTCTACAATAGATTTGTGCAGTTGTGAGTTCAATAAAATTTGCACAACATTCAACACTTTTTTTAAATTTATTTTAGATTCTTCATTCCGCAGCCTATCTGTAACTATATCCAAGGTTAATTTCCTATTCAGCTTTGATTTATTCACTAACACCACTAATATCTTCCAACTGTCAGGTAAAGAACTAAGTAACAACAATCCTTGTAACTCATTAGCTCATATAGTTTTCATAATTTTCATCGTAATCAACTGATCAACCAAGCCCTAAAACTCGCTAGTGTGTTCAGTTATACTACCCCGTTTCTTGTGTTTCAAATTAACAAACATTTTCATCAATTTGGCTTTGTTCTATGCTATCGGCTGCTCATAAATCATCTCTAATTTTCTCCAAAGAACATCAACCCTGGATTCCTTCACGACATGATGGTACACACTCTAATCAATCCATGATCTAATAGTACTCATGACCTTTCTGGTTTAATTGAGCCCATTTCTTATAATCTAAATCGGTGCGTCTAGCTTCTTTGCCTTTAATGGGTTCATGTAAGCCTTTCATGTACAACAAATCTTCAATCCAAGACTTTCAAATACTATAATTCTATGACTTTAATTTAATCTTGCACGCCAAGGACTTCTCCATCTAAACCACACAAGTAATAAAAATACAAAACCTGAAACTCCGAGACACTTTATTAGGAAAGGGACTCACACAAACAGTTGTAAATTAAGTGAAAATAAAACTATTTCCCTCTTTATGTGATTAAAATAGGATGTGTATCACAAATAAATAGGCAAAAAAATAAACCAACAAAATCCAAAGCAATAAATCAATCACAAGAGACACAAATTTTTACGTGGAAACCCAAAGTGGGAAAAATCACGGGACCGTAGTCTGATAGTCTTCCACTATATTAATGGAATTACAGTAAAAATTCTTCTCTAGATAATACTAGAGACTAACAACATCAAAAAATCTCAATATTGTTGGCTTACAGTAACATCTTAATATATGTCTCTCTAATAAGTGAGTATCTCAAATAATAGCCAACGAGAGAATAAAATAAAAATCAAGACCAGTAAGATTGTAGAGGGAGATGCTAGGAACTTACCCTTAAAATTTGGGAGAAAACGGAGTTAATTTTGCCTTCTGATCGTCTAATCAAAAATTAAAAATCTTACCCCCAAATTGTAATAGTCAGCCACTTGCTCCTTTTCTTCTCTCTTCTTTCTGTATTTTTTCTCTTTTTTTCAGCCGCCTCCACTTACTCTTCTAAAGCCACGTTCTACAAACCGAATTTTATTGTAAAACTTCACGTAGCCCCTCAATCTTTCTTTAATTATTTAAATACCTAAATGAATGAAAATTGGATTTAGGCCACCCAAATGAGATAAACCCTACCTCATTACTTGTTTTTCCCCGATGTTGATGTAATTATAAATTATTACACTGCTCTTTTAAAACCTTACATTAAGGGCAGGGGTTTACTGTAATTGTTGATTATGTTGAACGGCCAAATAGAAATCTCTTCGAAGTCGCACAAGTAGAAGTCCGTCAAAGACTTGCTTTGTTAGTGCCCATCTGAAAGCTTATGGCTATCCACCTAAAATTTTAATTTCTTCATGGGAGAAAATATCTACTCACAATAGTGACAAATTCTACTCCCATAACACGCATGGGGTTGATCTAAATGCTCGAACTCAATAAAGATAAAGCGTGGAGCTAAAACCACAAGGTATATAAGCCTCTACATACCTATCGGGGGGAGCGATTATATAATTAATTTGTTTTTGGCTTTGGTTAGAATGTAGCTATTTGGTTGTTGTTCATTGTCTTCGCCTGCCCCTTGATCAACTGCAAAACTTAATTTATTCTCCCATGTTGTTCCAATGTTATCACACTTCTAGGAAGAATTACAGTGTTACTGATTGTCTTGCGAATTTGGGAGATCCTCCTATGGTCATTCGGAAGTTTCTTTCTTTATAGACTGATGGCTTCTCCAATTATAGATTCTGTTAATTGGCTTGTTTCATTTAGGATGGTAATTTTACATTAATGTACTTTTTTCTATTATATTTTATGTATATTTTCTTATTCTATTCGGGTAATTTTTAAAAACCACCCCTGAGGTTTGGGCTTGTTGCAAGTAGATGGTGAGAATTTGTTTATTTGTAAAAAACCCCCTACCATCAGTTAACTTTAACATTGACCGTTAGTTGACTATACAAAGACAATATTACCCTTAACAATAATTTGTAGACGGAAATAACTAAAAAAAATTAAAATTGCTGGCTATTTTACTCTCTTTAAATTATTGATATTTTCTTAAAGTTCCTACAAGAAAGATAAAATTAAAAATTTAAAAAATCCTCTTTAAATTATTGATATTTTCTTAAAGTTTTTACAAAAAAGATAAAATTAAAAACTTGAAAATGAAATAGTTATAATTTTTACCTATGATATTGTAAATCTTTGGAATTGACAAAGATAAAATTGTCAAAAAATAGGGTTTGTGCTTTTCGCGCCAACAATTTTAATTTTTTTTTAGTTATTTCCATTTACAAATTGTTGTTAAGGGTAATATTGTCTTTGCACAGTCAACTAACGGTCAATGTTAAAGTTAACTGACGGTAGGGGGTTTTTTACAAATAAATAAATTCTCGCCATCTACTTGCAACAAGCCCAAACCTCAAGGGAGTTTTTTAAAAATTACCCTATTCTAGAACGATGTGGTACTTTTTAACAGGTAAGGCTCACTATATCCTCTAAAATATTTTTCTCTTTCTTCTTTATTTAATGGATTTCTCACTTTAGCAAGGTTGCTTTAAAAAAAATTAAAAATTGTTAAATGATCAAACATATCCCCTTAATATCATAAATTGTTACATAGACTCTTTTTGAACTATTATATACTTAATTACAACAACTCAATAATTGACTTTAAATAAACATGTATGATAAATATAAATTAAACCTAAAATCATATAATTTATAAAATAAGATAAAATTTTTAAAATATTTTGAATGTTAGAAAAATTATTCTAACATTATTAATTTGTCATATTCTTTTAATAATAATAGAATATATTTTACATTATAATAATATTAAAATAATTATACTAACATTCACAGTAATTTATCAATTTACATGTGTGGCTGAGATTCGTAATTCATCTAACCTAAATTTTATATTCCACATGTACCATTAAGGTGAGATCTATGATTATAATGTACAAAAAGGTGGGGGGTGGGGGGAATTGTTTGGCTCCCTTGGCACAACACCACTGACTTTGAATGTTTGCAACTGTGGTTAGTCGAGTACGAGTAATAATACTGGGTGATAATTGGAGTTTCATGGGTGAGATTTCTAATTCATTATAGACTTTTATTTTTAAAAACAAATTATATAAGAAATGGTATGATATGGTACTAAATACCATTTCTTTTATAAGGATGGTAGCATATATCAACATAATTTTGACTGTTAGTCGATCAGTTTTATCTCCTTTATCACTTCATTAATTAGTTAATTCTATGGTAACTATCTTTAATTAGGGTTCATTACACCCCCGATTGTCTAATCTTCTTTTGTTCTATATTACATTTTTTTTAGTAAAACAATCTTTTCTGAAAAATAAAAAAACAAATTGCTTTCGAGCTCATCGTATACCTATTTAACTAATTATAAAACAAACTTTGTGGTGATACCATCAATAGAAGTTACCGGTGGGTTAGCTAATAACTCTTAACAATTAATGGTACTATGCGAAACTAAATTCCTTAAATAACTAGTAATGCATAAAAAAATCATTTGGTCAACAGTCGTAAACCTTTTTCAGTTGAGCAGTTGTAGAAGAAATCCCCATGTGGTGAACATGTTATCGATTAATTAACTTCCCCTAAATTCTGTTTAACAAAAAGCAAATGACTAAAATAAGTCACGTCTTTGACTTGAGACCTAAGCTTTGTCCTTTCGGTGCAGAATTTGGCATGAAGAAGGACCTAACTGGTTACTACGCTTTCTTGATAACCTAGTAATGTGGCTTGATTGTTTGCTTAATCTGAGTAATTGAAACAAGTAAAACAGTAATATGCATAAAAATTGTAACCAAAAAAAAAAAAAAAAGAAAGGGGGTTGAACTCATCTCAAACATCCATTTCGAAAGTAGGAAAATTGCGGCTAGGAAACTTCTTCCCATCTGAATAATCTTTGATAAAATGAGAAAACATATTTGTTTTCTTTGAAACTTTATGATATTTCCATCAATTTAGTAAAAGCAAAAAATCGTCAGCACTGATGTATCTTGCTATGTAACCCATAGTCGCAACGCATTTTATCCACTTTCATTGAAATTTTCATTTTTTCACATGGCTTTTCAACTTTTTTTTTCTTTAAAAATCAATAGTTGATGTTGATGGAACTGCGCTCCGGATTCATTTTCCATATGTAACTAGAGCTGAACTTTGAAATTTTCGGAAACAAGGGAAACTTTATTTATGAATTTAGCCTTCCGACCTAGAGCTGGCAAAATGGGTCATTGGGTCGTGTTCGTGTCGTGTCAGCTTCCGGTCGTGTTAAATTTAGCTTGACCCAAGCCCGACCCATTTCATAATTATGTCAAAATATTGTGACCCAAACTCGACACGGAAAAATAATTGGGTTACTCAATAACCCACTTAATATCTATATATTAAACAAAAGTTACATCAAATATTTACACACTGTCATACATACATACATACATACATACATAATTTATCGATATTATAAAATATACATATCTACCAAAATATTACATATTTACACTATTGAAGTTTTAATTATATGTATGTAAATAATATTATATATCATTTTGATAAAATATATATGTCTACCAATATTTTACGTATTTACACTATTGAATCTCTAAATGTATTTAAAATTTTATAAATAAAACACTATGTTTATATTCATCCTTTTAAAGAATAAAAATAAAAGAGAAAATCATCTCTAATATTTGAGTTTTGATTACAAGAACTTGTAAATTATTTTAAAATAGAAAATATAATTGGGTCATTGATCGGGTAAATGGGTCAAGAATTTTAATCCTAACCCGACACGGAAAAAAATTGTGTCGACCTAGACCCGACCCATTTAATAATCGTGTTAAATTTGACGACCCATAGCCATTTATTTATGTCGTCTTCGTGTTGGGTAATCGGGTTGTGTCAAATTTTGCCAGCTCTATTCCGACCCAAAACCACTATCTGTGTTTTGAAGATATGGTCATTAAGAATTCAGGAATTTCAATATTCTTATTAGGCATTTTCTAAAATTGTGGGTCAAACAATAATTCAGTTACTTTCAGAAAAAAGAAAAAGAATTACAATACAAGGGTCATGCTATGATGCTGTTAAGTATTAATAGTCGCATAAATATGAACTGTTGGATTTAATCAATGGCTTATAAAATTAGAAGCCAATTAGTGAAATATTTTAATTTTAATAATTTAAAATTAACAGGCTATCAGAACAATCTATTTAAAGATTAAAAAAAAGTTACAATCTATCTAAAATTATATATATTTTTAAACTATTGTTTAATACTAACATAATTGAATATTATTTTTAATAATAGTCTTTCTTTCTCACCAAAAAGTTAGTAGATTAATAAATATAACGCCAAGAAATTAAAATTGTATTGTTCCAATTATAAATAATAAAAAGAGATCACTGTTAATATGTGTTGGTGAAGTTTAAATAATATTTCAATATTTATTACACATAAATCTAAATTAATATGTATATTTGCATGTTTAATATTTTTTTTGTTAGTGATTAAGATAATATTTATCATTTAATTAAAATAAAATTCTATTCACAAACATATATATTACCTAGAAATGGAAAATTACCTATGGTTTATTAATAGGTAATTTTCTCACATAATGCTCCACTACTTTCCTGTAGTTCCACAAAATAAGTGCAACTACTTTTGACTAGTTCAAAATTAATTAATACCATAAAATAAAATAAATAATTTTAATTATTTTAAGAGTTTGTATCATTCCTTCCCCCTTGAAAATACCGTTGTTCTCAAGGGTAGATTTTTTTTAAATAATTTGCTTTCTCTTCCGTTTCCAATTCATAATTAGATATAATGATGCCTTGAAGCTCTTTTGAAAATCCTCCATTGATCCAACCATATTCTTCATCTCAATTTTTGGCACTTTACCGATGAATAATTTCTCATCATGGTGGCTAGGCAATTTGGCTTTGTCCTTAAAATAAACACTCTGCACCTTTGACTTGTAAGACAAACCTTTTGAATGTTGATTTATGGAATTTTCTTCAATGATGCCACTACTTTGCTGCATTGTTTAACACCTCTCATGCGTTGCATTTGCCAAATTGTCACTTTGTTGGAGACGTTGAACTTCAACCAAAGACGTAGAATTTTCTTTCACATGTTTGATATGAGAGCTACCTGAGTTCAACCTTGCATCCCATGTTCTTGATATTTCATCCATTTTGCACAATAATTTCTTGGTAAGTTCCTTCTGCCAAAGAATTATACCCTCCATCATTATCTGAATGCTCTCAATTCTCTGCTCCACTGTAAGGATTTACTCCTTTTTTATTACCAAGCTCTTATACCAAACGATACAAACACTAATGTTTATAAGAAGAAATCAAATGAAATAGAAAAATTAGATACAAATGTGTTGAACATGTGCATGCGTGTGGCAAACAATTGCATGTGGCTAACATGCAACTTTTGACTCTTGGCATAAATTTGTTGAGTAAGTGGGAGGCATGCAACTTTTGACTTAAGCACCAAAGTGGAAATTTAAGAGAAATTTATATTATTTTAGTGCCCACCATTGTTGATTTTTGGGCATTGCCTGACCTATAATTAGCGGCTTCATTTGTCCTCTCCATTCATCCCATTTTCTCCAATTCAAGTGAGAGTGCTAAGAGGTGTAAATTAAGAGTGTTAGAGCTTTGAGCTCTAGTTCTAGTGTTTTTGAGAATTTGGGTGTAATTGGGTTTTGGGTTGTGAGATAAAACATTACAATACTTGTAATTTTCCTTCTATTTTTGCCCATGGACGTAGGCTAAAAGTCGAATCACGTAAATTTTAGTGTCCCTGTGTGATAATTATTTCTCAATTTCACTTTAGCTGTGTGTCTGCTTCACCCACCGAATTTACCAACAAAATGGGTTTAAATCGAGGAAACCCAAGCCTCCAAATAAGTATTGGTTATTCGAAAAACCAATAAACTCCCAATTACAACTTTTATGTTGCCAAAATAATAAACTCATGATGCTTTTTGTTGAATAATATCAAACTTTGTAGAATAAAGCTTATTTAAGATTACAACCTAAAAATTAGTAACACTAAGAATGTTCTCACATAATGCTCCACTACTTACATGTAGTTCCACAAAATAAGTGTAACTACTTTTGACTAGTTCAAGTAACTACTTTTGACTAGATCAAAATTAACTAATACCATAAAATTGAATAAATAAAATAAATAATTTTAATTATTTTAAGAGCTTGTATCACTTTGTCATTTTTTGTTACGGTCTCTTTAAGTTTGTTATTTCTCCTTAATAACCTTTGTCGAATCAAATTTTAATTTCGAAAAATAAAATTATCATCTCTCTCACCCACAATTTCAAAGAGGTTAATTTCCACTTGTGCATAAAGTGAACTAGGGTTAAAGTGCTTAAAAATTAGGAATGAGAAAAGAAAAAGGTCCGGATCAACCCAAAAGTAGAATTATGTCTCTTGGGAAAGGTAAAGGCGACACATTATACGTCGAAAATTAGAAATAAACAAAAGGATTTGGTCCCTATCCTGATATAACAAACGCGGCCGAACTAAGCCACCGTCACAATTGATTCACAAAAAAAAAAAAAAAAAAAAAAAAGAAGTTCTATGATTGATGTGCTTCTCTTTCTAAGTGGCACAATACCATTTGTGAGTTTGCTTGCACGTATGTTCTTCAATCAAAGGAAGCTATGCGAGCCTAAATTATAAGCACAAATCCCCATACAATCAACCCTCCTCCTTCTTTATGTTGTTTTTATTTTTTTTTAATTTCAAACGTGCATCTCCATTTAAAGCATTGCATGATGTTTTAATGAAAAAATCGTTTCATCTCGCACCGTTCCTCCATTTTTGCTAAGCTCACATGTTCTGTAGGTTATATAAATATTGATTCCTTCATATTCTTTAAAAACAGCAATAATTATTTAAGCCCTAAATTCATGGCAATATTTTGTTTTTGGTTTTAGATTAACAGCAGAGACAGTAAATATAAATTACTTCAAGAGTCCATTAATTCATGTCTTGAACACTCACATGCGCAGACAAAGGTGTATTTTTAAAAGAAAATTTAAAGATAGATGTGATTTGTTGAATTCTGGCAATTACTCTTAATTAAATTTTCGAAAGGATATTATTGTATGTACAGAAAAAATTAAACAAGTTTTCAACACCTAAAGAAATCCAACATGATTTAATTCATCTAAACTAAATTTTATATTCCACATGCATCAGGTTAGTCGAGTACTGGTAATAATAGTGGGCTGGTTGGAGTTTCATGGATGAGATTTCTAATTCCCTTATAGACTTTTATTTTTCTGAATATATATATATATATATATATATATATATATATATATATATATAATGGTATGATATGATATTCCAGGTGGCATATATCAACATAATTTTGACTGTTAGTTGATCTGTTTTTATAGTTGATCAGTTTTTATCTCCGTTATTACTTCATTACTTAGACATCATTTTTAAATTATCCAAGGTAGCGATATTATGATATACATCTACGATCATAGTTTAGGTTTAGATTTTTATAAAATAGGGACATCTGCTCCTAATAACTTCTATATGATTAACATATTTTTAGTTCAAAATAAAATAGCATAAAAATTTTCTCTTTTTTTTTTTTTTTTCAAGTTTTCCTTCAAATATATGATTATTGGACCACGCATGCTCAAGGAAGCACGGTCAAGACAGTATTAGTAATACAAGGGCTCCATATTCATTTCATGTCTTTATTTAAAGCATTGGTTGGACAATTCTTTTAAAGCCTTTTACTTTATTAATTATAAAGGCTTCAAGCAATTTTATTTTATTTATTTATTTATTATTATTATTTTTCTTTTCTTTGGGTTTATACTCTTGGCGATGGCAAAGGGCACTGTAACAAATCAAAATCATGGCCTACATAATCCCATGACTCAAATCTGAACAAAAGTTCAGATTTATAATCAAAATCTGGCCTGCATAATCACATGACTCAAATCAGATTATAAGTTGTGCTAACTTATCTTTAATTGTTCATTACGCCCCCCATTATCTAATCTTCTTTTATTCTACATTACATAAGTTGAAAATCAATCTAAGGATGTTTGGAAGCTAAGAAAGTGAAAGAAAATTAAAGAAATGGAAACATCTAGATCATTCGATTTTATTCATCACAAAAAAAAAATTGAATGAAATATGCACACAGAGATTGTTTATATACACAGCTGATGCTCAGCTCGATTGGTTTACAAACTACTGCTAATTCTAACTAACTATAACAACTTCCGCTGATTATCACGTGTACAAGTGATTACATAACCACCAGGTGCCAGCTGGCATGCCATGTCATCAACTCTCAACCGTAAGCTGGAGCTGCAGCTATCCTCTGCTTTATCGTCTATGCTACTGATGTGAGCTTCCTTAATAACATATTCTTTTTTTGTTTTGTAAAACAATTTTTTTCTGAAAAATAAATAAACAAATTTGGCAGTCAAGCTCTTCCAACAATTAATGGTACTGTGTGAAAGTAAATCCCTTAAACAACTAGTAATGTATAAAAAAATCATTTGGTCAATACTCATAAACCTTTTTTCAATTGGGCGGTTGAAGAAGAAATCCGCATGTGGTGAATTTGGCGTGCAGAGGGACCTAACTGGTAACTGCTCTTTCTTGATAACCTAGTAATATGGCTTGATTGTTTGCTTAATCTGAGTAATTGAAACAAGTCAATCAGTAATATGCACAAAAATTGTAACCACTAAAAAGAAAAGGAAAAGAGTTGAGCTTTATGTCAAAACATCCCTTTCGAAGAATATGTCAATCAGCAATTGCGGCTGGTTATAAGACTGAAACTTTTCCCACTTGAATAATTTTGAGGGTAAAAGCTTGTTTAGTCCCTATATTATGAGGTTAGTGTCCATTTAGTCCTTATATTTTTTAAAACACCTCAAAATGTCACTGCTGCTAAATATTGACACTCATGTCATTATTTTTTATTCTTTTTAACTTTTTTTTACAATATTACACTAACTTCAAAATATAGGGACTAAACGGACACTAACTTCAAAATATAGGGACTAAACGAGCTTTTACCCTAATTTTGATAAAATGAGAAAAAAAAATTATGTTAATTACAAAAATAACATCTAGATAAAGAGACGTACTATGATAACGAACTTTGTTTACTCTCCACTGATTTGTTTTCTTTAAAACTTTATGATATTTCCATTTTAGTATAACAAAATGTCAACACCGATGCATCAACCTTTTTAAGCAATATGCGAAACACATTTTATCAACTTTCAACGAAATTTTCACGTGGCTTCATAAGCAATATGTATCAAATTCTTTTTTTTTTTTCTTTCACGTGGCTTTCTTAATTTTTTTTCTTAAAATCAATAGTTGATGTTACTGGAACTGCGCTCTGGATTCATTTTCCAGATATGACTAGAGCTGAAATTTGAATACTGTACATTTATTGTGTGCCTAATTTAGATCAACAAATTAACGTCACGTGAAAAACAAAAATTTCCGGAAACAAGGAAGCCGTGAAACAAGGGAAACTTTATTTATGAATTTAGCCTTCCGACACTGAAGAATTTGTAAAATTGATAAAGTGTTGCTGTTTGGCAACTGAGAAAACAGAGGAAATTTTATTATTTCGTTAATGAACTGAGATTTTGTACATAATGACAATCTAGAATATGTAGCTATTTATACATGCTTTACATACTCTAACTGATTGCTCACTAACTAATTATTAAAACGAATCTCACTTAGCTAACACATAACCAAATACAGAGTGTGTATTGTGAAGTTAGTTAGGCTGTTCACTGCTGCTGACTTGGATCTTCTGACGTGGCACTAATGACAGCTGGTAACTTGACGCTCTTGATACAAAGCTTAACACCGGGTTGATTCTTCTTCTTCACTTCTGCATAATGAGCTATCTTCACAGACACCAAAACAACAATCTGTATATAGAAGAAATGGCCATTCAGAATTCAGGAAATTTCAATATTCTTATTTACTTTAAGAAAAAAGCAAAAAAAAATTATAAAACAAGGCTCATTCTATGATGCTGCTATAAAAATTACAATATTAATAGTTGCATAAGCATGAACCGTTCGATTTAATCAATGACCTGTAAGATTAGAAGTTAGATAGTACAATGTTTTGATTTTAATACTTTAAAGTTTTAATTAACCAGTTATCAAACAAATTAAACGTTTATTTAAAGATTTAAAAAAAAACAGTTATATCTATCCAAACTTCTGAATTTTTTAAACTGTATTTTAATATTAACCCAACTGAATCTTAGTTCTTAATAATATTCTAATGGATAAGATTTAACACTTTTTATCTGTTAATTTATTAACTACCTTTGAAATCTCTCATCTTACGAAACCATATGTGGACGTGCCCTTGTCTTATGTATGTATTTGCTGCTTCTGTCATCAAACGTCATCCAAATTTAAGTTAAAGGGTATTTTGGTAAACTAAGATCGTATCAGTTAAGGCAAAAATCACTCCCAAAATTCGGCGCAGATTGCATTCACTGTTAGTGCTATTGCCATTTCTACAGTTCATTCAAATCCTATAAATACCCATTTAAATCTTCTCAATTCCACCCCAACTCCTCAACGTCGCAAATTTATTTCTCTCATTTCTATCAGTAAATTTAAGCTTTGAAACCATGTCAACATCAATGTCTTTGCCTATTAAATTTTTACCATTTCTTTTGATTCTCTTCTTTAGTTCATCTTTAGCAATTCCTTTGAGTTACAATGTGCTGAGCTTCGGAGCCAGACCCGATGGCCAGACTGACTCAGTAAAATCCTTTCTTGCTGCATGGGCTCAAGCCTGTGGCTCGGCCGAGGCCGCAACCATTTACGTACCACCGGGGAGGTACTTACTAAGCAATGTTGTGTTTCAAGGCCAATGCAAGAACAATGATATTACCATACGTATTGACGGGACTCTGGTGGCTCCAGCTGATTATCATGTTATCGGAAATGCCGAAAACTGGATTTTATTTGAGCATGTTAGTGGGGTTTCTATTAATGGTGGCGTTCTTGATGGCCAAGGTGCTGGTTTGTGGGCTTGTAAAAAGTCGGACAATAGTAATTGCCCTAGTGGCGCTACGGTAATTAAGTTGAAATATCCTTTTTATATCTGTATAGTCGTTAATTTAGTGGCTTTTTGCTTTTTATATTGATTGGCTTCCTGCTTTAGTTATAATAATTAATGTTCCTTCTTTTGTATAAACATGAGCAGACACTTCGCTTTAGCAACTCAGACAACGTTGTGATTAACGGATTAGCATCCGTAGATAGCCAGATGTTCCATATTGTCATCAATGGATGCAACGATGTGAAAGTACAGGGGGTCAAAGTTTCGGCCGCCGGTGAGAGCCCAAACACCGATGGCATTCACGTTCAATCATCAAGTGGTGTCACAATTTTGGACAGCAAAATTGGGACTGGTGATGACTGTGTATCAGTTGGGCCTGGCGCCACCAACTTATGGATTGAAAATGTTGCTTGTGGCCCTGGCCATGGGATCAGGTAAAATTAAAAAACATGATGATTTGTTTTTCTCTTTATTTTTGGTGGTACGTATAAATATTTAGTGCTAATTAAATTGAATATTCTGATTTTGTTGTAGCATTGGCAGCTTAGGCAAAGAGCAACAAGAGGCTGGAGTGCAAAATGTGACAGTAACATCTGTGACATTTACAGGCACTCAAAATGGAGTGAGGATTAAGTCCTGGGGCAGAACAAGCGGTGGATTTGCCAGGAACATTCTTTTCCAACATGCTCTTATGAACAATGTCGATAATCCAATCATAATTGATCAAAATTACTGCCCTGACAACGGGAATTGTCCTGGACAGGTACGATACTCACTTATCACATGTCTGTAGATGTGATTACGTAAATGTTGATGCGATTAATATTCAACTCAATAAAAATTATTATTTTTTATTCTTCAATAGGCTTCCGGGGTTAAAATCAGTGATGTGATATATCAAGATATTCATGGAACATCGGCAACGGAAGTTGGAGTAAAGCTCGATTGCAGTTCAAAGAATCCATGCACTGGAATTAGCTTGGAGGATGTGAAGCTCATTTACAAGAATCAACCAGCTGAAGCTTCCTGTACCAACGCTGATGGATCGGCCTCTGGATTTGTTCTTCCAAATAGTTGCTTGAAGACTTGAAGTTGAGAAAAATATTTGAGTTGAAAAAAAAGTAGGCATAAGAAGCCGATCGTGATTATAATATTAAAGTAAAAGATATAAGCAGTAGAATTTTGCTGAAGTTACTAAATTTGTGATAGGCAGCCATTAACAACAGAAAAAAATCATAGGAAGCCGATCATTTTACTTTGAACTAAGGTTTTTCGGTGATCTGTAAATTTACGCCCATTGGGCTTACTTAGAGGCAGTTCCTACAATGTGTTGAAAGTATCGCTGTTGCTTTCGCAAGTAGATGTTCATAATGTTATGGAATATATTAATTTACTTTATGACAACTTCTATTTTTCAATTTCAGTTTTTTGTCCTTTGACAAAATATGCATATCCAAAGTAAGGCACAGAAATGCCAAATGACATTACGGCAGAGATTGGGGGTAAAGTCAAATGATGCTTGAAATGTGTAATTCACGTACTTAATTAAAGTGTAAAATCTTTTACAACCATCAAAAGTTTCAAAAGTCATATTTAATCCAACAAAAACGAAAAATGAAAAAAAAATACAGAAGAAAAAAGAAACATTTGACTTTCTGGAGTTCTTTTTTTTTTTTTAAATGACACATTGTGTACATCGTGGGTCTTGATTCTGGGCCCACATCGAATAAGACAACCTCCATGATTGATATCAGCGTGTCTTGAACATTTTATGATGATGTTGAAAGCCGAGTGTCCGAAATTTCATTCAGTGATATGTCCCCGATGGAAGGACATAAAATCTCTTGGATAATTCCCCTTTATCACTTCTAATGCTAATTCTCGGAAAGCTATACACGTTGCATTTTTCGATAATCTTCATCGTGTAAACAAGCTCTACAAAAACTGAAAGATGAAAATGATCAGTTAGATATGACGTTTATTAATGTAAAAAGTGATCAATGGGTTAATTTAAGAATGCATATGTGGAGCAACATATCCAAATGCGCCTGCAAAATCAGTCGAATAGGACAAGTCTGGCTTGAGAAATTTTGCGATTCCGGAATCTGAAACATGAGCTTCATAATCTAAACCTAGCAACACATTCTTGCTTGATAAGTCTCGATTGTCAATTGGTGGGAAGCAATCATGATGCATATAACTCAGGGCCTTAGCTACAGTTTATATCATATACATTCCCAGAGTCCAGCTCATGAATTCTTCTATTGTTGCATCATTGCTTGGAATTGTAGCCAAACTACCCTTTTCAAGATATTCATAGACTGAAAAAGAGTACCAGGATGTTACATAAGCTATAAAATTTCACAATATTTTGATACCATAATTCTGGCAATGCATTGATTTC
Source organism: Citrus sinensis (assembly GCF_022201045.2). NCBI lineage: Eukaryota > Viridiplantae > Streptophyta > Magnoliopsida > Sapindales > Rutaceae > Citrus > Citrus sinensis. The sequence goes on along the minus strand of NC_068558.1, from coordinate 33,477,615 downwards.
ATTCAGGAATTCTTGTAGAACTAAAATTTCACTTGGAAGTGGTGATGAAATTTGCCAATCGCTACGATCTCCCAGATGATAGGTTGCCAAATGCATTGCTCAGCATCAAATTTATTCGCTGCACTGATGATTTTTTAATACGCCACTTACGTTTTAAAAATTAATATCGAAAGCACTCCTTGATCGCCCACAGAACTTTCTTTGTTTTCTCTAGAAGCCCTCTTAATTCTTCTAAAAATCATTCCAATCACAAAGAATAAAAGAGCGAGTATTCCTAACATAGGAAACATTATTAAAAGCCATTTCTTTTTGAAGACCTGTTTGTGAGTTACAAAGGCTTTGCAAGGTTGAAAACTGTAAGCGTCACCTCACAATCCTTGTTCCCTCATAATGCCTCCATGATCATACTAGAATCTTGTGTTGTTAGGAATTGGACCTCGTAATTCATTGTACGGTATGTGAACGCATGACAAGCTATGCTGAAATTCTAGCTAAGTAACCCAAGAGAGGGGTGAATTGGGTTTTTAAAAATTAAACAAATTAAATTACAAAATAATTTAAACTAATGCCTTAAGAGATTAAATAACAGTAAATATAACAATGAATAAGTTTAAAGAGATATGGGAGAAGAAAGTATAACGGGAAATAATATCAATTGTGAATGAAAATGAAGCTATATATTATTATTGATGTTAGTCGTATATATATATACAGACTGTAGTTGGAATACAAAGGGTAATAACTATCCTAGATTTGATTACAATTTGAATTAAAGAGAATAAGTCAAGGAGAGAAAGAAGGAGTAAATAAAGGAGCATTTACAACAGATATTATCTATAAACGGTAAGCACAAGATTAGGAGAGAATTTGTCAAGAGATTGATTATGATGTATCTCTATCATGCCCCCGCAAGATGGACGATCGGTACGTGAGACCAATCTTGGACATAAGTTCATGGAACCGGGTGCGAGAAAGCGGCTTTGTAAAAGCATCGACGAGTTGATCGTTACCAAAAATGTATGACACACGCAAGATGGACGATCGGTAAGTGAGACCAATCTTGGACATAAGTTCATGGAACCGGGTGCGAGCAAGCGGCTTTGTAAAAGCATCGACGAGTTAATCGTTACCAAAAATGTATGACACACGTAGGATTTGATGTTGAACATTTTCACGAACAAAATGATAGTCAAGTCCTAAATGTTTCATTTTTTAGTGGAACTTTGGATTGGCGGCAACATATGTAGCTCCCATATTATCACAGTAGATGACTGGTTTGTTGGTGGGTAGGTATCCTAGCTCACGTAGTAAGTTTTGAACCCATAGGACCTCGGCAGTAGTCGCGGCAACAGCGCGGTACTCGGCTTCTGTGGAAGAGCGAGCAAGAGTTCGTTGTTTGCGGGAACTCCAAGATATAGGATTTCGACCCAAATAGACAATGTAACCAGTTGTAGAAATATAGTCGTCTTTATCACCTGCCCAGTCGGCGTCTGTAAAAGCATGAAGAGTGGTCGGCGAGTCTTGGCGAAGTAGTAAACCGTGTGAAGTACTTCCTGCGAGATAGCGTAATAAGCGTTTGAGAGCGGCCCAATGATCTTAAGTAGGTTTGTGCATGTATTGAGATAACCTATTTACAGCAAAGGAGATGTCAAGTCTAGTTAAAGAGAGATATTGAAGGCTTCCCACAAGTGCTCTGTATTCAGTTGGGTTGGCTAAAGGAGCTCCAGTTTGTGTGGATAGAGGGGGATGCGTGACCATAGGAGTGGGTACGGGTTTGGCATTTGACATATGGGCACGGGTTAGAAGGTCTTGGAGATATTTATGTTGGCTAAGAAAGAGACCTTGAGGATGAGGTAACACCTCAACGCTAAGAAAATAGAAGAGGTTACCAAGATCTTTAAGAGAGAAACGAGAGGAGAATTGAGAGATGAATGTGCTTAGAAAAGATGAATTTGAGCCAGTGATAATAATATCATCAACATACACAAGGAGGTAGATGAGACCCTGAGTATTACGTAGAACAAATAAGGATGTGTCTGAGACGAAATTTTTGAACCTAAGAGTAAGAAGATAGGATTTGAGTTCATTATACCAAGCTCGAGGAGCTTGTTTAAGACCATAGAGAGCTTGGTGAAGTTTGCAAACATGAGTAGGATGAGATTGACTAATAAAACCAGGGGGTTGGACTATAAACACGTCCTCCATGAGAGAACCTTGGAGAAAAGCATTATTAATGTCAATTTGACGAAGAGCCCACCCATAGATTATGGCAAGAGAAAGAACAATGCGGACAATAGCGGGTTTAACTACGGGGCTGAAACTTTCAGTGTAGTCGAGGCCGGGACGTTGGTGGAACCCTTTAGTTACTAGGCGAGCCTTGTGATGGGCTATGGAGCCATCTGGGTTATACTTAGTCCGAAAGATCCACTTACAACCAATGAGATTTTGTGATGGAGAAGAGGGAACAAGGTCCCATGTTTTATTTTTGAGCAAGGCATCGTATTCAGTTTGCATAGCATCATGCCAAACAGAGCTTTTGATAGCTTGAGTGATTGTGGTAGGTTCGGTAGAAGAAGGTTAGAGAGAGACATGGAGATTCATTTTAGTAATGGGTTTATGAATATTATTTTGTAGTCGAGTGAGAGGGCATGGTGGAGGTAGTGGGGGAGGAGGAGTGGGGGTGTTTGAGGTAGCCGAGGTTTGGGAGGGGGTTGGAGGCGAATAGCTGGTATGGATGATGCAGCAGAGATAATAGGAAAAGGAAGTGCACACCATTCATCCATTTCGATGGACGTGTGCGGTGATGTCGTCATGGAAGAGGAAGAAAAAGGGAATTCATGCTCAATGAATTTGACATGTCGAGAAACATAGATTTTATTGGCGCGAGGAGCAAGGCAGTAATAGGCGTTTTGGATAGCAAAATAACCAACAAAGACATAAGGAGATGAGCGGGGATCAAGTTTATTTGAGGTATAGGGACGTAGCCATGGATAACAAAGACATCCAAAGCTACGAAGTTTGAGATAATTAGGCGTGTGGCCATGTAGTTTAGAGTAAGGAGATTAAAGGTGAAGCGTAGGAGTAGGCAGACGATTAATTAAATAGCAAGCAGTAGCAAAAGCAAGAGGCCAATATTTTCGTGGCATAGAGGAATGAGTGAGGAGGGAAAGACCTGTTTCAGCGATATGGCGATGACGACACTCCGAATAGCCATTGTGCTCGGGCGTATGAGGAGGAGAGGTGAGGTGAGTTATACCATGAGACTCAAGTGTTGGATCTAAACCAATATATTCACCACCATTATCACTATAGATTGTAATGATGGGGCGTTTAAAAAAAAATTCAACCAAGAGTTTGAATTTATGAAAAGTGGTAGTGGCATCATTTTTGTGTTTGAGAGGGTAAAAGCATATATATTTGGAATAATGGTCAACGAAAATAAGATAATATTTGTATACATCATAAGAAAGAGTGGGAGAAGTCCAAACATCACTATAAAGAACATCAAGAGGACCATGAGATTGAATGGTATTTTGATAGAATGGTAATTTGTGGCTCTTATTACAATCACATGAATTACAATGAAAAGATATTGTTTTTGGAATATTTAAATTAAAAGCATTGCTAATATGACGTAGAATAGAATAAGATGGATGGCATAATCTGTGATGCCAATTGGTAGTAGATGTCAATTTGACTGAGTGAATGGCAGGACGAGTGGGATGCCATTCATAGATTCCAGATTTAGTTGGACCTTGAAGAAGGGGTACTCCCGTGCGAAGATCCTTCACAATATAGAAATTAGGTAAGAAAGTGATAGAAGTATTATTATCATGACAAAATTTAGAAATAGAAATAATATTACGCGAAACGGAAGGCACATGAAGAATATGATTAAGATTAAATGTAGTAGTAGGGGTAAAAAGTGAAGTGGAACAAGTGTTTGAGATGGCGAGGCCCGAGCCATCTCCAATAATTAGTTCCTCAGTACCATCATACAAGGAGTGAAGAGCAAGATTTTCAAGATCATGGGTGACGTGATGAGTGGCACCACTGTCGAGAAGCCAACCATTAGAGGAGGGGTCGGTAGCAGTGGCAGCGTAGGCACGAGAAAACGAGGATTGATAGCCTTTGGCAACAGGGCGAGGTGTTGCATGAGAAGGAACCATGGATGGGTTGGATTGTTGGGAAGGTAGTATTGCATTTGGATAGTGGTTGCAGAAAATGGGGCATTGGGAGACATAATGACCTTGGTTTCAACACCATTGACACCGTCCTTTGAAGGGTTGAGAAGAACGAGTAGGAGGCTGAGAGTTGGAGTGGTTTGGAGTGGGAAGAAGGCTTGCATTAGAAGAGAAAGGACAATATTGATAGTTTCTGTTTTGTTGTTTGGCCGCATAGTTAACAGTGGCAGGGAAACTATTGGAGGATTTGGCTTTGTGTTTGAGGGAGAGTTCATGATTGATGAGTTTTTCATGTAACTCATCAAACGTGATAGGAGTTTCACGGTTTTGGACGCCATTGATGACACTCTCATAGTCGGGATCATTGAGTTGGTCAAGGACTTTGTCAACGATATCTTCGGGATCAAGGGGACGACCAAGAGAGGCTAGTTGATCGGTACAACACTTGATTTCCTGCATGTAGTCAGAAATGGAACGAGGACCTTTGGTAATATTTTTAAGGTGATCTTTTATTTATTTGAGATGGCCTTTCGAGGGATTGGCATATGTCTTAGCAGGAGTTTGCCAAGCGTCATGGGTAGTGGAGCATTATGAAATTAGAGGGAAAAGTGGGTTGGAAAGCGTGCCAGCAAGAGCTCCAAGAATGAGCTTGTCTTGACGGAACCATGTGATGTAGGCAGGATTAGTAGTGGTGGTGTTATTTTGGGTAATTGTTTTAGATGGGGCAGGATGAGAACCATCTATGAATTTATGTAGATTATGGCCAAGGAAGGTAGCTTCAAGTTGAGTTTTCCATGAGATATAATTTGTTGGAGTGAGTTTCAGGATGTGAGAAAGGGAGATGATGATGAAAGGCTTGGTCGGTTTAGCATTGTTGGGTAGAAGAGATTGATCATTGGATGCCATTGAAGAGGGAGGGTGAAGAACCGTGGGAAAAAGAAAAGAAAAAAAAAATGGATCTATGCTCTGGATACCATATAAAGGGAAATAATATCAATTGTGAATGAAAATAAAGCTATATTATTATTGATGTTAGTCGTATATATATATACAGACTGTAGTTGGAATACAAAGGGTAATAACTATCCTAGATTTGATTACAATTTGAATTAAAGAGAATAAGTCAAGGAGAGAAAGAAGGAGTAAATAAAGGAGCATTTACAACAGATATTATCTATAAACGGTAAGCACAAGATTAGGAGAGAATTGGTCAAGAGATTGATTCTGATGTATCTCTATCAGAAAGCGAACACGAAATTTTTACGTGGTTCGGCAAAACCCGCTCACATCCATGCCTCCAAGCAAATTGAACTTGATTGTTCCACTATTCAAGCATTACAATCGAAGGCTTCAGGAAGTTTGCAATTGACTTTTAGGGTGTTAATAAACATTTACAATTTGAGATGATCCCACACCTTCTTCACCAAGTGTTTCCCTACACTTACAATCATTCAATGTTGATAGTGAAATGGAAATTATAAAGAATGCACTCTCACAAGTGTATGTTACAAATGATAGCTCAATTATAAATTCAATGAATGTGTATAAGCAAGTAAAAGCTCAAGACTCTTAAAAAAATGGCCAAAAAATTCCTATTTCAAAAGTGTTTCTCTTGGCTATTTATAGATTGAACGACAAAAATAGTTGTTGTTGACTTTCTAGGCATAATCGATTTGCCCGTTCAAGAAAACAATCTATAGTTTGCTTATATGGCACTTATCCTTATGGTTGTAATTTGAAATTTTTGCTTCACGATTTTTTGCTTCAAGAAAGTAGTTTGCCGCTTGATTCCAGAGAGTCATCTTGATGGATTTGGTTTGCCGCTTGCAGATAACAATTTGTTGTCTGAGTCCAGTAAGTCATCTTGATGGAATTGGTTTGCCGCTTGCAGATAATAGTTTGTTCTTTGAGTCTAGTAAGTCATCTTGATGGAATCAGCTTGTCTCTTCAGCTTTATCGGTTTACCATTTGATTCAAGAGAGCTAATTTGATGCAATCAGTTTGCTGCTTCAACTCTATTGGTTTACTGTTTGATTCCAAAGAGCTAATTGATGTAATCGGTTTGCAGCTTCAGCTCTATCAGTTTACCGTTTGATTCTAGAGAGCTAATTTGATGCAATCGGTTTGGCGCTTTCCTTGTAACGGTATGCCATTTGTGTCTAGCAGCAAGTTTTATTTAGTGAGCTTACCATTTGGATTATATTGATTTAACGTTTAAGCACATAATAAAAGTTTTATCTGAAAAACTTATGCGAAAAACGCTTTATACTTAGAATTTGAAATAATTCACATAATAAAAATTTTCCTTTAGAAAATACAAAGAAAACAATTTTAAGGACATCTTAAAATACTCAACATTCATTTTTTTGTTTTAAAATAAAATAAAGAATATGCGTATTTCCTATTTTACCCATGACACGTGGTTTGTTATGATCAAAATCAAAATGCTATATAACCATAGAGGTTAACAATCTCCCCTTTTTGACGATGACAAAACACGTTATGTAGTTTGAACTTTTATAAGAACTTCCCTGAATGTATGCATGTGTTAGAAATCAAATGGATTAACAAATTTCAAATTTTAAAACTCCCTGTAAAACTCCCCTTGCTTGTGTGCGTGTGTATCCAAAATGTATTCTCAACACAAACACTTCAAATCATATTCATTAATTTGATTTCAAATTTTAAAACTCCCCTTGCGTGTGTGCGTCTACATCCATGTATTCTCGACACAAACACATAAAACATATTCTGAACATTCTCAATAATTCAAAATACATCTACTAAATGTATTCTCAACACAAACACTTCGAAACATATTCTCAGCATTCTCAATACTTCAAAATACATTTACTATCTCCCCCTTCAACATCCTATCCTTTTTTCAGTTTTTTTTCTCTTTCTCTCTCTTTTTTAATTTAAAAATAGATGTGATTTGTTGAACTCTGAAGATTACCTATATATACCTTAATTAAATTTTCGAAAGGATATTATTTTGTGCATTAAAAATTTAAACAATTTTTCAACAACTGAACAAATTCAACTAATTAATTTATCAAAATTAAATTAGATATTTCGAAAGGACCATTACCGTGACATCTTTGATTATTATGTGAAAAAAAAAATGTAAAGCTCCCTTTTGGGGTAGCTCGACTGACTTTAAATGCTTGCACCTCTGATTAGTCGAGTTCAAGTAATGATAGTGCTTATTGATTAGCATTTAATTTAATGAGTGAGATTTCTCATTCCCTTTCTAATTATTTTAAGAAAAAGTTTATATATAAAACATGGCATACGATACTACAAGGTGGCATATATAAATATATATAGTAAAACCTCTATATAGTCATATTGTTGGGACTGGAGAAATTTATTCTTATAAAGAGGTTATAATTTAATAGAGGTATAGTACAAAATTATTGTCTTTGCTTAATTATCCCTAATGCAAGTGATATAAAGGTAAATTATGTCATGTATTAATAAATTAATAAGTGAGTCAAATTCAATGTATAGACATTAATAAATTAATTATTTTGTTGACCAATTATTAAGTGCCTATGCTGACCAATTAATACATACCTGCAAGTTGAAAGATGTGGTTGCAACTTTAAAGAACAAATCATTGTCACAAGTAACTTTAGAAAGATATTTTGTTCCATCTTAATTATTTAATGTAACATGGCATATATTTTTGAAATAGTATTACTATATGGAAGTAAGTTTATTAAAACAGGACATACAAAAAATATAACTTATTACAATGTGGAGTTTATTCCTAATTATAACTGGTCCCAAGTTGGGATCACAATTTTTTATTTCTATGAGGTTATTCCTATATAGAGTATTCCTATTTAGAGGTTCTATATATAGAGTAGTTTTCTGGTCCAGAATTTTAAAGTACGGAAAAGTTTGGGAAAACTTAAAAACCATGCGGTTTTAAAGCTTTTATGAACTTTCCTGCACTTTAAAATTCCGGATTATAACATTTCTAATAAATGTATGTGTGTGTGTGTGTGTGTGTGTGTGTGTGTGTGTATTCTAATCCAGGGTTTTAAAGTGTGAAAAGTACGGGAAAGTTTTAAAACTACATGGTTTTAAAGCTTTTTCGGACTTTCCCGCACTTTAAAATTCTGGACTAGACACACACACACACACACACACATATATAGCCTATTAGTCGATCATTTTTTATCCCATTTATTACTTTATTAATTAGTGAGTTCTATGCTAACTATCTTTTGGGGTTCACTACGCCTCCGATTATCTAATCTTCTTTTATTGTATTTTGCTTCTTTTTTTTGAAGTCGAGGGTCCAAAAGTTCATTAAGTGAAATGTTCCTATTGGGAGATGAAGATGAAATTGAGGAAATAAAATTTATTGGATGACTCCATTGTATCACTTCCAATGTTAATATTCCAAAGCTGTACGCATGACATTTTTCGTTAACCTTCATTGTGTAAGCAAGCTCTGCAAAGTGAACAATAAGAATGATCGTTTAGATATGACACTCATTAATGAAACAAGTGGTGTCATATAATTAATTTAAGAATTTATACCGGAGCAACATATCCAAATGTGCCTACAAATTCAGACCAATTTGACGAGTCTGGCTTGAGAAATTTTGAGATCCCAAAATCAGAAACATGAGCATCATAATCTAAACCCAGCAACACATTCTTGCTTGATATGTCTCGATGGACAATTGGTGGGAAGTAATCATGATGCATGTAAGACAAGGTATTAGCTACACTTTTAATCACATTCATTCTCACAGTCCAGCTGAATTCGTCTATCGCTGCATCATTGCTCAGAATTATGGCCAAACTAACCCTTCCAAGATATTCGTAAAGTAAAAATGATTGTCGGGGATGGAAACTGAAACCATAAAATTTCACAATATTTCGATGTCGCAACTCTGTCAATGCCTTGATCTCATTCGAGAATGCTTGTTGCGCTACCATATCAGGATGTGGTGAGTGAAATTTCTTAACTGCTACGATCTCCCAAGATGGTAGCTCAGCTTTGTAAACACTGGCCTGTCCACCTGTGCTGATGCAATACTTAGCGTCAAAATTGTTCGTCGCTCTAATGACTTCTTCATACAAAATTTTACCTTCAAAACTTAATATCGAAAATAATTTTACCTTCAAAAGTTAATATCGAAAATAGTCCTTGATTGTTCAAACAACTTACTTTGTTTTCTCTTGAAGCCTTCTTCATTCTTCCAGAAATCATTCTAACCACAAAGAACAAAAGCTCAAGTATTCCAAAAAGTGGAAACATATTTAAAAACCATTTCTTTTTGAAGACATGTTTGTGAGTTACATAGTCTTTGCAATGCTGAAAACCGTCAACATCACCGTACAATCCTTTGTTCCCTTGTAATGCATCCACAAGATTATAATGGATTCCTGTGCTGTTACGAATTAGACCCCGCAACTCATTGTATGATATGTCTATGCATGACAAGCCATGCATTCCTTCAAGTTAACCTGGAATTAAACCAGAAAGGTTATTGTGCGAGAGATTAAGCTTCTCCAAGCTTTCCAGATTACAGATTTGGGGCGGTATCTCTCCTCCCAGAAAGTTATGACTAAATCTAGCTTTGTAAGCTGAACCAACTTCTCCAATTCAACTGGAAATTCTTTTCGAAACTCATTGTTGCTCAAGTAGTGCAATTTCAACAAGTTTCCAAGAGTTTCTGGGATAGAGTTGCCCAACTAATTTGTAGACAAGTCAAGATACTCTAGATCACTAATTGAGCCAAGTACTCGAGGTAAGCTCCCATAAACTTTATTACCATTCAAAGCACGGTAGTTTAAGGACTTTAAATTTCCAAGTTCAATTGGAAGCTCTCCAACTATGTGATTCAATGAAAAATCAAGTTTATGAAGTTGGTATAACTTTCCAATCTTAGGAGGTATGCTCCGAGTAATGTTATTCATTGAAAAATTTAAAGAGCCTAATTACTGACATTTCCCCCAATTAGATGAGATTTCACCATAAAAATTGTTTTGACTAAGATCTAAGAACGTCAGGTTTGGGTATATGCCGAAAACTTCATATATGTTTCCCGTGAGATGATTTTGTTCAAGATGTACTATGTTTAAGCTTGTGAAATTTCTCGGGCTTTTAGGAATTTGACCAAAAAGCTGCTTGTTGTCTATCTCTAGCTCAATTAATTGCAAGAGATTTCCTATTTCTGCTGAAACCAAACTAGAGTATAGGTATAAACCTTCTAAATTGCTCAGATTTCTAATTGAAGGAGGAAGGACACCATTGAGTAGATTAAGATCAAATCCTAAACTCAAAAGAGATTGGACTTTTCCTAGAATTGGGGGGATAGAACCGAAAAGTGAATTATCACCAAGATGCAATACAGCCAAGTTGCTCAAATTGCCCAAAAAATGGGGGATCGAACCACTAAGCTGATTTTCAGACAAATCTAGATGAAAGAGAGACTTCAAGTTTCCAATAAGTGAAGGAACAGAAGAAATGAGTTTTCATAAAGATACAAAATAACCAAGCTGGTTAAGTTACTCAAAGAATTTGGCATTGAACCACTAAATTTATTTATACTCAATTCTAAAGTGGAAAGAAACTTCAAGTTTCCCATAGATGAAGGAATAGAGACAAAAAGTTAATTATTATTGAGATTCAACATAGCCAAGTTGTTTAAGTTACCGAAAGAAGAAGGGAGCCAACCAGACAAACCGTTGCAATATAAGACTAGTTGTTTAAGAGAGCTTAATTGACCTACTTCTCGTGGAACTGAGCTGCGTAACTTATTCACATTAATGTAAAGGTGTTTTAGATGAGTTAGAAGGTCGATTTCTTGTGGTATTACTCCAGACAATTGATTATTTCCCATGTCAAGGAATTTAAGATTGGAGATGTTGCCAATTTGAGGCGGGATGATAGCAAAGAGTGTATTACTGTCATGCACTACTTGGAAAAAAAAAAAAGCCAAACATGACAATCTACAAAAGCAACAGTCAGCTACTTGCTTGCATTCGATGGCTCATTCGGTGGCTTTATAAAATGCAACATTTTGATAATTGCTTCATTTACCAAATTGGAGAACCGAGAGCAAAACAAAAGAAGAAAAAGAGAGAGAAAAGTGAAAAAGAGAAAGAAAAGAAAAGAAAGAAGCTGAAGGTGGGAAAAAGAGAAATTGAGAGGAAAGTTTACAAAAAATAGAATTGGATATTTAGATTAATATCTAGTAAACTCATGGGTAATAGATTTATGAAGTTTGAGCAGTTATGTTACTGTTTACATGATATGCATAAGTTTTTATATCAGTTCTAACCGGTAATTACAAATCCTATATTTTAGGAGGAACTCTAGAATCCGGGAACCCACAAGAGACCCAACGAACCCCGGAGTGAAACAGGATTTGTGAGTGGATACTATTATTACTATTATGTATTCCGTAAAGCATTTATGTTTGATATTATGATTTAATATCATGTTATGGTTACATGTACGCATATCGTATGTTTAATTGAGTCATGAGATATGATTACTAGTCACCATATATGTACCTTTCCCCATAGACTATGTGCTTGCGTATTGAGAGTTAGGTTACTTACCCGTGCGATATAGTTTAATTACGCTAGGTATTGAGAGGTTTTTCCCTCGCTCTACTCGTGCGATGATGATCCCGGTGAGTATTAAGAGTTATTTCCCCTAATATTGTTTGGTGCAGTTTGTCATGTATGTATGTCTGAATTCCATGTCTGTTGATGTATGATAATCAGTGTGGAGTTATGTCACATGATTATGTATAAGTACTAAGAACTAGTATGCTACTTATTAGAGTTATTTCTCCTGGTACTGTTTTGTAACATATGTAGAATTTAAAATAAAAATGAGGCGGTTAAGGATTTTATTAATAAAAAAAAAAGCTGGAAAAAACAGAGCAAAAACAGAAGCCACATGTGTGTGAGAGGTGAGAGAGAGAAGCCGTCAACCCGACTCGAAAACCCGAGCTGGAACCCGCAAACGTGACCCGGCCATATCTCCCATTTCCGGCCACCTTTTTGGCCGAGCTTGGTACCAATCTGAAGCTTAGAAGCTAGCCGTCGTTCCCCTGCCATCCTCGCCACCGAAAACCAACTAGAACACCGGCGATTGAAGCTTGAAAACCCGCAACTGTTTCGCTTTGCTCCTCCAGGATTTTCACTGGTTTTGGGTGACACCACCGGTTGGATTTTTTTCCCCACGATTCCCTCTTCCATTTCTGACCATCTATAGCCACCGGGAGTCACTGTTTTTCCGCTGGTCAATTGTTGGAATTCACGGCTGCCAAGCTAGATTCTGGCATCGTTATCGCGCGTTGGAGCTCACCGCCGGTACCATTGAACTCAGCTTGGCCAAAAGTGTCTAATCCGTGCTTCCCGGCCAGCGTTGACTAAATTTCAGTGATCGTTGACCGACAAGGGCATTTCAGTAATTTCACATTATAAGGGCAATTTTGTAATTTCTGAGCCTGTGGATATTTTAGTAATACATGAAATTGAGGATTGGATGTAATTACAAATCCGAGGGTAATTCGGTGATTTACGATTTCAAAGTATTTTAATGATATACGGACTCTAGGGCATTTTAGTAATTTTACCGACACGGGAGTTGTAAATTATGAATAGATGTTCGTTTCGAGTTTATTGCATAAATTTAGTCGTAATTCTGATTTATGGAAAATAATTATGTCATTTCCTTGATTTAGGAGGATTCGCGAGCGAGAACCGATCCGCAAACGTGGACGATAATCGAGCGTGAACACCGTCACTGTGAGTGGAATATACAAAACCTATTTTCATAGTTAATTATGATAGTAAAGTATGTTTGTGAAATAAGTATTTTAAATGTTTTGATTTAATGATTTCCTCGAAATGGATTTTATTCATGCATTGAGATTTTATTAAAATGTTTAGTTAATGATTTTGCGTATCGACTTTGAGTAAGCATGATAATATTATAAAGATAAGAAAAGTGGATTCAAATGTGGTATTGATTTAAAGTATGGTTAAAAGGTATGTGAATATGAGTGTAATGATTATTTTTGAAATCATTAGACAGTACCCTTCCCTCCAGATACAGTGATACAAATGATATGAGAGGCCTTTGGGGCCCGTCTGAACACACATAGAGGCTTTGGGCTGTGTGTTTGGGCGTTTATGCCTTTTGGGGGCATATGTATGTGGTATGATGATTACAGAGATACAGACAAATATTGAGATACAGATGATACAAATGAGATACAGGCCTTTGGGGCTCGTCTGAGTACACACAGAGGCTTTGGGTCGTGTGCTTGGGCGCTTTTGTCCTTTGGGGACTAGATTATGCATGCACAAATATGATGAGATATGAGATGGTATTTCCCTGTATATCAGTGTAGCTCCGGGGTATAATGGTACCTAGATAGTACGTCATTGCCCGTTCGTTGAGGTCCGGATATGACGAGATTATTTCCCTGGGTACTTGTTTGGTGATGATTTTCAGATTTGTGTATTCTATTTGATATTGTGATATGATTTCTATGGTTATTGGGTACGATATTATATATGTTTTTCATGGTTAGTAATCTGATTTAAATGTTAAACGATTTATTACTGGTTTCTCGCATATGGTTTGATGAAATCGTGTCTGGAAATGATATGATTATTTCTTTTAAAGTAATAATGAATTTTCAAAAACTACTATCCACTCACTGATCTCACTGAGTTTTAAACTCACCCCATTTTTATTATATTTTCCCCCCTCACCAGGAGGTTGCAGGTACACCTGACCGACCCAGCGACTGTAAATATATTTTGAGTCTTGGCCACATGATGGTGTTAGAAGATATAGATGTTTTTGTCAGGACATTTTGGTTATCTCGTCATGTTGGGATTGTATAATTTTGTTATATTATTTTTTTGGGATTAAGAATAAATTGAGATATTACTATTAGTTATAATATTATCTTTTGAGATTCTAAAGATATTTTGAGTAAAACTCAGCATTTTAGTTGAGGATATTGATCACTGGAGTTTGTTGTATATTGAATTATATTGGGAGTGTTATATTTATATTTACAGATTGGGAGTGTTATATTTATAGAGGAGACTCTGTCGAATTTTCGGTCAGAATATTTACTAATTAGATTATTATCAAGTCTGTTTTGATGAGACTAGATTGACTCGCTCGGGGGGATTCGGGACGGGTCGTTTCATGTTTGGTGCAGTTTGTCATGTATGTATGTATGAATTCCATGTCTGTTGATGTATGATATTCAGTGTGGAGTTATGTCATATGATTATGTATAAGTACAATCACTTGTGGATGTATGATCATCTCGATCAGTAATCCAACTAGCATCCGAAAATCCTTCTAAAACTGAAGGATATCCAATATAGTATATACCATAATCCATTGTATATTTTAAATATTTTAGAATTTTGTACACTGCTTGCCAGTGTGCTTGGCTTGGATTATTAGTATATCTACCCAGCTTTCCAACAACGAAAGCAATATCAGGCCTAGTACAAGTCACCGCATACGTAAGACACATAATAACACGTGCATATTCTAATTGGGATACTGATCTGCCAGTGTTAGGATACAGTCTTATGTTAAATCAAAAGGTGTTGACACAAGCTTACAATTATAATAATCAAATTTCTTTAAAAGTTTCTCAATATAATGTGATTGGGTCAATACTAGGCCATTCTCATTTTTTATAATTTTAATCCCCAAAATCACATCAGCAAGTCCCATGTCTTTCATATCAAAATTAGATGACAGTAATGATTTAGTGAGTTCAATGCTCTCACTCTCAGTACCAAAAATTAAAATGTCATCTATATATAAACAAATAATCGCACCTTTATTTCCATTGAATATGCTATAGACACATTTATCATATTCATGAATATTAAATCCATTTGAGACAATCACTTTGTCAAACTTTTCGTGCCACTGCTTTGGAGCTTATTTAAGACCATATAAAGACTTGACTAGTTTACAAACTTTATGTTCTTGCACTACTAGAAAATGGTTTTTACTGACACTTGTCTTGTGACACTTTATTAACAAGTATCAGTAATTACATGAGATTGGGGCATTTTTCGTGTTTAACAAATAAGTATCACAAATTTCTAATACTATAGCGTTTGTAAATTAAGTATCAGAGATATGTGACATTAAGGTATCAGTAATTAAAAAAATAAAATTTTAATTTTGTCTCCACTAGAGTCGAACCGCAGACTTCTGAACCTTAGCTATCTAATTTTAAACGTTAAACCACTAGACCACAAGTTGCATTTAATTTTTAAAAATTAAATTAAATTATCTAGAAACTGTCTTAATGAGGTGTACTTGAAAACCTAAAATCTAAAAATTTTGACGAGCAAAAACTCTATCCCCACCGCCATTTTCTTCTTTGAACCGAAGCTCTCTTCTCTCTCTCTCTTCCCCTCTCTCTCTCTCTCTACATCTCTCTCTAATAACGATTTACCTCACAAGCCGCTACTGTAAACCTTTAAAGCCGCCATCCTTGAGCTAAAATACCCCCAGAAAGACGCCTAGAAAGTGTTGTGAAGAACTTGGCCAAAGTTAGGGTTCGAAAGTCAGATTAAAAAAAATAGGGCTTTTTTTGTTCAGGATATTTTATTGTTTTTAATGTTGAGATCAGAGAGAATGAGTTTGTCACCGTCGACGAAACCAATATCAGTTATAGAATCCACAGAGGCTGATATACAAAGAACCTGTGACTTAGAAAATGTTTTGTTTTATCTTTATCTATAATTACTTATATATATATATGAAACCCTGATTTTGATTTCCTTTGGGGTTGATGTTTTTGGTTGAAGCTGGGCTTTATGAAAGCAAAGAAGAAGCAGCAAAGAGAAAAGAGGTTCTCGATCGAATTAATCAGGCAAGATTTTTTTTTTTTTAATTATGAGTGATTTTGAAACTAAGATGACTTCTTGTGAGATGTTTGTTATCAGTTGGTTCATTCTTCATTTTGCAATTTGCTTATGAATTGAGCTTGTTTGAGTTGTATTGGTTATCTTAGATATTTTATTTTGTTAGAGAATTTAGTGATTTTGTAATTAGGAAGTTTTGTGGGTGTGTTTGGATTTGGGTGTTCTAGGGTTTGCGAACTTGAATGAGGTTGTGATTTGGTGAAATTGAAATTGATGTCAATTTTGAGCTTGAACTATTGATTCTATAGATGGGTTTGTTCTATACTTGTCGAAATTATTCGTATTCTTTGAATGCATGAGTATGCCCTATGGACAACCTTAAATTATTTGAAGGGTTTCTCAATAGTTTGTTTAATGATGATGGAGTTCAAAGACAATGATAATATCAAGTTTAAGTCACAATTCCCATTATGAGTATTTTTTCTTTTTATTTATTTTGTGGTTTATGTTAAATTATTTGTCTTCTGATGGCCAACGCGTGTGTTGTGTACAGAGTTTAGGCACCGGTGATAAGCATGAAGTTATGGAGCCTTCTTCTGTTTATGGTAGAAGAAGTACTGCTGCTAAAAGGAAGAGTAAAGGCAAGGAAGTATCCATGCATGTGGCTGGCTCTCTTGCAGCTCCTATCAAGACTGCTGGTGCCAGGTATGAATTGTGAAGTTTTTTTTCGCTTTTTATTTTCCCAATCAGCATTTGAATTTGCTTTTTGCACAAGTTTTGACGTACGTTAAGTTTTGACTAGCTAGGTTCGTATTAATTTAATCCCATTATACAATTTTTTACTACACCGAATACAAATTGAAACACAAGTCAAACTTAAATGAAAGCAAAATCAAACAGATAAATTATTAATTAGCTAAATAGCCAAGGAGCCGACCATAGCTTAGTGATTATATAAAGCAATTGGGTTTCTATCTTTTGATGAGTCACCTGGACGTTTCATATTCATGCAATAAATAGCCACAGTTTCTATAGATGTTAAAAAGCCTTTGCTGCAAGAAACCACTTCAGCTTCAAGTTCCAGTCCCATTATTAGCCCTCTTTCCTTTCCTTTTTCCTATAAAAGTTCTTCTCTTTAAAGTTGGTTTTTGCACAAGTGCTTTTTCATTTGCTCTCATAAGAGGTGAGGAACTTTGTAGATGATGCTTAAATGGGTCCAAGTTTCATTATGAAATTATTTCATTTCAGTTATTTATTTTCTTTACATTATGTCATCGCAGGCTGCTGGTCTAATAAATTAAAAATGAGAAATTCCCTTCTTTCTTCAGTGCCTTCCCAGCTTTACTACTATGGCAATGGTACTTTCAATTAGTTTTCTATAAAGCTTGAGTAGAGCCTAATATAAAATATTTATTTTTGCTTGGAGTTAATTTTTTACTAGGTTTTTAATTAATGGACAGACACATTGTGTGTTGTGATATTTAATTTTGTTCTTTTTTTTTCTTTGAGATCAGATGCCATATTTGGCCAATTCCATGCAAGTTGATAGCCTAGTGTATGCTTTCTTTCTATCCTTCAAACATTAATACACCATTTTAATTACTTAAAATGAATACAAGATATTTAAAGATGCTGCAGAGTGCAGGCAAATGGCGAAAGAATTTTTTTTTTTTTTGGTGTGATTATGGACTATGGTGTTTGCTGGAATAATCAAAAGTATTTTTTGTTCCTTTTTCTTCTCAGGAAAACATACACATTATCGTAGATTCCTCTGCCATTTGCAGACTAAGATAGCCCAACACGAGGTTAAAGCGTTAACTTGTGATTTTTATTTATGAATATAGTGATATTTTTGTTAAAACGGTATCAAGATTAATGATATAAGGCATTTGTTTGTAAAGTCTAGGTTTGTGAATTCAAAGGGGGTGGAACTATATGAATTAAAGATTGCCTTAGAAAGATAGAGAATATGCAGAGCTTTAAGAGGTACATCTATTAATTGCCTTGAACTCTATATTTATTGTGAATATTTTGGATTAGTACCTCCATCAATATAATGGCTGAAATATTTTATTATTCTAGTAGAGTAATTTGGAATGAGTTGACACTAATTGTATTATGCAGAAAGTGTGTAATTATCAAGAGTTAAATGCTTTACTCTCACACTTAGGCTTGGTGGCTAAAAGACATAATTGCAAGCCTTTTTTTTAAAAAAAAACATACTATGTTGTATTAGATATTAAATTTTATTATGAATTTTTTTTAGCTGGAAAATCATTGTTTTTTATATAATGAGAAATAAACACAATTTCTTGAAACTAGATGTTATACTAAAAACTTGAATGCTATAATTTGCTCTCTCACTCTCTCTTATTCATATATATAAGAGAATGAATTCACCTTTTTTTTAATTTATATCTATAGTTAAATATATTCTACCTTATTTCTAATCAAATGAGCTACAACATTCTTATTCTCTAATTTTCCTTTAAGATAATTGAGTTGATATGTTCATAGCTTATGAATATTTTTGTTTTCGAGCAAAATATGTTTATTTCTATTAACTTTTGTCTTTGTATTGCTTGTTAATTTATTTTGCAACTGTTAGAATTTGGCAACCAATTTCTTTTCCTTTTTCTTTTATTTGTTTGCAGATATGATTAATATGTTTAAAGTGTTTCTTCTTCAACTTATATCCTTAACCCATCAAATTAATCGAATGAAGAAGTTGTCCGTGATAATGCATGATCGCAGTACTTATGTTCATGAAGTGAAAAATAATAATCCTTCTAAATTTAGCTTTTAGATTTGGTAAATTTAGCCCTTAAATTCAGCTACAAGTAGAAGGAATTTGATTGGATAATAGCAGTTAAGATTATTCAATTATAAGAATAAGATGTCTTGTAATAAGATATCTTGTATATTGAAGTATTTGGATTGTGTAATATATATTGATAATTATTAAATGTTATGAAAGGTTTTGCAATATAAATTGATTTTTGTTCTTATTTCTCACAACCTTTTAATTCTATCAACAAATCAATGGGCAACATGTCATTTTATATAATTATTTTTTTAAATAATAAATAAAGTAGTGATATTATAGTAACAGTAATCACAAATACTAATATAGTATTGTAATATTTTGATAACATGGTGTTATGATTTTAGTGATACTATAGTAATAGTAAACACTGACACCACTTACAAGTGTCACTATTTTTCTGACTCCCAGATTACTAACACAATTAACAAGTGTCACTAAAAGTAATTACTCACACTATTCTAATGTCAATAAACACCATTTTTCTAGTAGTGTTGTCCTGGCATAACAAACCCTTCTGGTTGTTTCATGTAAATTTTCTCACCTAATTCTTAATTTAAGAAAGCTGCTTTTACATCCATTTGATGGATTTCAAAATGATAAATTGAAGCCAAAGCAATCAAGACTCTAATAGTAATAATCAATGCCTTCTTTTTGTGTAAAGCCTTTCGCTACTAGTCTTGCTTTAAATCTTTCAATTGTTCCATAAACTTTCTTCTTCTTTTTGAAAATCCATTTACAATCTATAGGATTAGAACCAGATGGTAAATCAACTAATTTCCAAGTCTTATTACCTATAATAGAGTCCATTTCATCATTAATGGCCACTTTTTAAAAAGCAGCATCTTGAGACTTCATTGCCTCTTCATAGGTGAGGGGATCAGAATCTATAGTAGGTGTGATCATGGTTTGTTTTGATTGTGAGTCTCTTGTTCCTTCAACTAAATAGACTATAAAATCTTGTCTAAAGGATTTTATAGTCCTTATTCTTTTACATCTTCTCAAATGATTTTGCTCATTATTAGCATCACGCTTTTGACCAATTTCTATTTGTTTATCATTCTCTTGAGAATCAATACTTAGTAGAAAATCTTTTTCATAGAATATTGCATCTCTAGATTCCACTATAGTATTGATCTCAACGAAGGTATTAGGTTCTGTTACAAGAAACCTATAAGCTTTACTAAGCTTATGCATTCAATGCCCCTTTCTCCTAATTTCTTTATCTTAGGTTCAACTAGTCTTACAATGGTTCGACAACCCCAAACTCTTAGATAAGAAATATTAGGCTTTCTCTTTTTCCATAATTCATATGGGGTCACCTTTGTTTTCTTATTTGGCACTCGATTTAAGATATGACATGCAATTAAAATAGCTTTACCCCAAAAACCTTTACCAAGCCCATTATTAAAAAGCATAACATAAACCATTTTGTATTAATGTCCTATTTTTCCTTTCAGCTACGCTATTTTGTTGTGGAGTATATGCAGTGCTAGTTTTATGTACAATGCCAACATATTCACAAAATTAAGGACAAAAACATATTCACCTCCTTTATCACTTGTAAGGCATTTAATTTTAGTGTCACAAAAATTCTCAACTTCATTTTTATAAGTTTTAAATTTCTCTAAGACTTGATCTTTAGAATGTAATAAATACATATAGCAATATTTTGAAAAATCATCAATAAATGTTACAAAATATTTTTTACCACCTTTAGTAGGATTACTATGCATATCACACACATCACTATGAATTAAATGCAATAAAAAAGATGTTTTTTTTTCAATTTTTGGAAAAGGAGATCTTGTGATTTTAGTCTGTGCACATACTTTACATTTTTCATGCATATCATTTTCATGCTTAGGAATTAACTCTAAATTGGTCATATCATGCAATCTTCTAATATTCACATGTCATAAACGATTATGCCACAAAGATAATAAATCAACCATATCAGCAGAAGAAATATTCCTATTATTGATATTGAGTTTAAACATTCCTTCATACATGTATCTTTTCCCAATAAAGGTACCTCCCTTAGAGAATATAAATTTGTTTGACTCAAAAACAAGTTTGAAGCCAAACTTTAAGAAGGCTACTAGATACAAGGTTTTTCCTAACTTCAGGAACATGATAAACATCAGTAAGAGTTAAAGTGTTTCCAGAAGTAAACTCTAGTTGCACATTGCCTTTTCCTTTAACTACTGCACTGGAGGAATTTCCCATGTAAGGAACACTTCCATCATCCATTGCTTTATAAGATTTGAAAAGGCTATGATCCTTGTATACATGCTTGGTTGCACCAGAATCTATCCACCATGCATTACCATCTTCAAGAACATTGATCTCAGATATCATGGCCACAAAATTTGTGTTTGAAACTTCCTTTTATTTCTTTAAAAGTTGACAATCTCTTTTGAAGTGGCCAAATTTTCCGCAGTGGTGGCATGCACCCTTTTTTTTCTTCTTCTTGTTTTGATTCTCTTTAGAATCAAACTTTCTCTTTTGGTTATTCTTAGGGTGATTAGAATGCTTAAACTTCTTCCTTTCCTCCACGACATTAATTTTAAAGGACATAGCAGCTTGATCCTCAAGATTATTAAACTTGAGTTCCTCTTCAATACGAAGACTTTGGTCTAAGCCATCCAGACTAATTTCATGTTTGCTATATTTAAGACTTTTCTTATAGTCTTTCCAAGAGAGAGGAAGTTTACCAAAAATTGAAAAGACAATAATAGACTCATCCATATTCATGTTATGTTGGTTGAATTGATCAAGAATATACAAAATCTCATTATATTGTTCAACCACAAGTCTATTATCAACCATTTTATAATTAAAAAATTTAAAAGCCAAGAATTTCTTACTTGTGGCATCTTCCATCATGTACTTAGTCTCTAATGAGTCCCATATTTCTTTTGTTGTAGGTTTGTTGTGATATTGATCAAACAAAATATCAAACATGGCATTGCAAATATGTCCCTTGCACACATAGTCATCTTGCTCCCACTTCTACTGCACTTTGGTTTTCGCTAATGTCTCATCGTCACGTTCTTGAGGCTTTGGTGTTGTGAGAACATAGACCACATTGAGGCTTGTCAACAAGAAATGCAACTTTTTCTGCCAACGAATAAAATTACCACCATCGAAACGCTCTAATTTGACAAAATCTATTGCGAATTGTCGAAGAGATGAATTTGGTGCCATTGTTACAGAAATAACGTCTTAAGATTGTTCGTCGTTGAAGTCTGTAGGGAATGGAAAATGTGGAGAAATACAATAATAATGGTAGAACTTTATTGTGTAAAGTAATGTGTTTACAACTAAATCTGTATGTAGGAAGAAAAATAATAGTAATAAGTAAACTGTAGAAAAATTTGTGTACTTCAAGGCACGTTACAAATGTCGCTTTCCTTAAGACGTTATTTGCCCCCACCAATTGAGTGATGCACATGGGTTAAGCAAATATGCCTCCAGGATACAATGAAGCACTTGTTTGTTTGTTTGCATCGTGCATCGATGAAAGAAAACCAGAATACTCTTGATTGAAGCAAGTCTACCAAGAAACAATATATTCTTCCTACAAAAAACAATATATTGGATTTTTAATGCATAAAAGAAATGGATGTTTTGTGTTGAAATTCGTTCTA
Organism: Citrus sinensis; assembly: GCF_022201045.2. NCBI lineage: Eukaryota > Viridiplantae > Streptophyta > Magnoliopsida > Sapindales > Rutaceae > Citrus > Citrus sinensis. The sequence goes on along the minus strand of NC_068558.1, from coordinate 33,455,038 downwards.
GAAAGGAAGGCTAAGAAAATAGTAGTGTAGGATCATTAATTTCATGTCTAAATGGCTTAAACATGACCCCTATTTATAGATATACTTGTGCCCCCTCATTTGAGTTGTCATCTTGCATGATACCCCTTCATTCATGGCCATTAGATCTATATTTAATTTTAATCAATGGTTCAAATTGAACCATCACCATTTCAAATGAAATGTCCCATGAAATGATGCATCTCTAAGTGAAATGTTACCATGAAAAATTGTATCATTTAGTAAAAAGATACATTTCCATAAGACACAATTAAATGGGCATGTCCTTACAACAAGACATCATTCAATTAGACATGTCTTCAGTGAAAGGTATCTTTTCTATAAGGCACAATTAATTAGACATATCTTTACCATAAGACACCATTTATTTTGAAAAATTTCCAACAGTCAATGCATTGCTTAGCATCAAAATTATTTGTTGCTCTAATGATTTCTTCATATGCAATTTTAGCTTCAAAAAAGTTAATATCAAGAGCACTCCTTGATTCTTAAGCTATGTGTGAAGCTAAGATGTCAGACCAAGAATGTGTGAAGCTAAGATGTTAGACCAAGAATGGATTCCATATCTACTGGATGATGGTGTTTTCCAATTGGAAGGGATTAGAGCTCATATTAGAAGGCGTGACTGCAGTGCAGTTCTATCAATGGATGTTATAGGAGTAAACGTAATCGAAGACTATATTGTGTAAGTGATTCATAATCATTCTAGTTTTATGTGTACTTTTTATGGGAGTCCCAATTAATGGACTTTACCATTGTTTGTCTATTGTTTATCAGGATGTTGTATGCTTCCATTCTCCCTGGGAAAAGAGGAGTGAAACCATTTGGATGTCAGTTTTTGCCTGTCATAGTAGGCACTTTTTCTTGTAGTGATGGGAAACATTACTAATACCATTCCTTTTTGAAGACTTGTTTCTGAATTACAAAGTCTTTAGGAGGTTGAAAACCGTAAACATTACCTTACAATCCTTTGTTCCCTTGTAATGGTCTTTGTATAAAACTCCTAACGAATGACATGTTAATGATCATATCTATCTATGTGCTTTTATCTGAATTTGTAATTGTAGCAGTTTATGTTGGTAATATGAAGTTAATTGGAACTCCAGAAGAGCTCCTAAAACTGCTGAATATTGAAAGAGAAAATTTGAAATGCAAGCTTTTCTTGAAAATAAATTAGTATCTCTACATACAGATCGAGCACAAAATAAATGGATTGATTATCCATCAATCAGCTTATGTTTAAAAAAAAAACCTAAAACATTTCAATATGAATAATGCTCATTTTGTTAAATTTCATAAGTATATCATCGATGAGACAAAAAGGAAAAAGAATTTAAAGTCATAAGTGAAGACTTAAGTCTAATATTTTTCGCTTCTTACTATTATCTCCATCATTTTTCTTGTCTTTATTGCCACTCCTTTTACCGTCATCATCTTTTTTTTCCTTATTATCATCTGGCCTAAGTTCAGATTGATTGGGCGGACTTCAAGCCCATATGCCTGAAACAAATCGATCAATTTGTTGGCGCTATTGACATGAATAAAGATTTTTCGTGCCGATAAAGAGAGAAAGCCCTACATCACAGCGCCATCCAAGAAAAACAACAACATAACATATAAATTATTTGTGATGTTTGCTGGTGAATCAAACTCATCAGAACCAAACGATGACGTTTTGGCAATTGAAGGAGCACTTAAAAGACGCGTGAAAAGCACGTGTGTTGTCAGTTGTCACTTAAGATTAAAGCTTGAAACAGCAGTTCAACCATGTCGTTTAAAGGAAGCTTATAAGTGATGCACGTGACAGATGTGTGAAGCAGTTCATCTTAGTTCGTTAAGTTTGTTACGCTACGTGTAAGCAATCAGTTTGATCTGGGTTTAGCTGGTTAGTTGCTCTGTTAGCTATAAGAGCAGGCTGATGAAACGATTTGGGTTAAGCTTGTGAATTCATATCAGAGAGAAAGAGATTTAAGTGAAAGGGTTAAGAGTTCTCTGAAATATTGTAAACCATTCTCTGTAAGAAAGATCCTCCATTGTTGAGTAATAAAAGCTCTGCAGAAAACTTTTCCCGTGGATGTAGGTTGTACCAATTTGGTGCAACTGAACCACGTAATTGATTCTTGTGTTGTCTGTGATTTTTTTGTTTCTTGATTCTCTGTTCTTTCTAGTTCTTGGATACATTATTTTCACTTGGCTGGATTCATTTTTCAATCTGTGCATCTTGTATAGTTCTTTATCAAAGGTCCTGGGACGTGTTTTATTTGTCTTGCATGTTATATAGCAGATTAAAACACTACAATTATTTACGTTGAGAAAACCAAAAGCTTTCTGATATCTGTTTCGTTGTGACTTGTGGCAATAGTAAACATTTCTTCCAGGGTTTTAAATCCAGGAGGTAGAACAATAAAAGCATCAACACAGTTGCTCAAATCAAGAAGTCATTCATATGTATTATAGATAGTCGCATATCCAGTTGTGGGAATAATTTCTGCAATACTCCTCATAAACCCAACATCACTATTCCCAAATATTGAACATATTTTTCGTTTGCCTAATACCTTTCCTAGATCCTTTGTAGCATTCACAAAATCTGAAATATTTTCAGAACTATTCTCGCAAAATACACAAATTTTTTTAAGCTGTCAAACTAGGGATTCATCCATTATTTCTGTAGAAGCTTTAAATGTCTGATCTGCAGTCTTTGAACGCGATATTTGTAAGAGACCGAAGTTGTCTAAAAGAGCGCAGATTTTCTTAATAAAGTAATCTTTGATAACTGCAAGGTGATTACGCCATATGCAGGTGCAATTGATACCATGTCTTGATTTTACTTTAGACTAATCATATATTTTGGCCTTTGGTGAGATTCATTTAAACAGATAATTTGATATGATCATTTGTGGCTACGTATCTCTAATGATTAAAGGAAATAGAACAAGAAAATTGATGTCAAGTAGATACGTTCTTACTGTTTGGGGGAAAAATAAGAAAGATAGCAGAACGCCACGTGTCAACGAATGGAATAACTTCAGTGCAATCCGAGGTACCCGTCATAATTAGAGGTACCCCGCAAGATTAGAGGTACCTGCCATGATTTAAGGTACCCGGCATGATTAGAGGTACCCGGCACGGTCAGAGGTACCCGCATAACGCCATAGTAACTCGAGGTACCTCGCATAGACTCAGGTACCCCGTATAACTCGAGATACCCAGCATGATTAGAGGTACCCAGCCTAATTAGAGGTACCCCGCATGATTAGAGGTACCCGACTTGATTAGAGGTACCCTGTGCAATTAGAGGTACCCAGCGTAATTAGAGGTACCCGGCTTGATTAGAGGTACCCCGTGTGATTAGAGGTACCCCGCATGATTAGAGGTACCCGACGTAATTAGAGGTCCCTGGCTTGATTAGAGGTACCCCGCGCAATTAGAGGTACCCGACGTAATTAGAAGTACCCTGCTTGATTAGAGGTACCCCGCACAATTAGAGGTACCCCACACAAATAGAGGTACCCCGCACAATTAGGGGTACCCCACATAAATTGAGGTACCCCACGTAGCTCGAGGTACCTGGCAGATCAGATGCAAGAGAATCCTCTGAAAATATCTGTCATGAGAAACGTCTCCACCTCTTAAAAGATATGATTCGATTTTGTCAGAATTAGGAATCAAGAAAGTCGTACCAAAAGGGGGGGATAGCCGCCTGCTACCTCTGCCAAAAGTGAAGGACATTATCCCAATGACAGTGGTCCTCAGCCGCCTACCCGACAGTTACTGCAGAGGTACCCTAGACCACTCTCCAGTGCGCGCCACGTTTCCAAAGGATGAGATACGCCGCGAACATGCACATAACAGCCCAAAAATCATAAAAAGGTAAAAGGACATTAGCCAAAAAGGGTACGCCACGTGGCAGCTGAGGTACTCTATATATAAAGGTGCTTATGTTTCATTCTCCATGAGGCTCTCATTCACCCAAAAACACTCACACTCCAAAAAAAGAGGTTTTCTTCAACCTTAAACCCTAATTTACAGAGGGCTAGCTAGCTCTCTTTGCCATAAAAGCTTGAGTTTGCTAACTTGAGCGTCGGAGTGTGAACGCCGGGGTACCCCGGCTTCACCTCTAACCTCTATTTCACTGTTTTGCAGGCGTGAAGCTCATTTTGAAGGACACCTCTCTTGTTTCTGACCTTCCACCATTGTTACCACTCTCTCTCCCCTTCTCACCTCCCACGAATTTCAGATACACCGCACCGCACACAATAAACTAGTGAGGTACCCCATCTCCCCAGAAATATAAATTTATTGTTCTAGATTGGTTTGGCTTTTCCTACCCCAAAATCAGTTGAAAACACTTACTGATATAAGATTTTCCACATGAATAATTGAGAAGATATTTTATCAAGGAGCATATTTTTTACGATAAGAGTTTCTGGAGCTCTATTAGATAGATGTGCACTGTACTCTTTTTTCTTTGTCTAGATTTTGGTCCACTAAGTTTTATTGTCAAGGTTTTAACAAGACAGTAGTAAGCACATTTAATATTACCTTTACATTATATGTAAAATAAATGGTGAATCCAAGGGGAGTATTGTGAATAGTGGATTCACCATTATGCCATTTTATGAAATTACTATAACACCCCCACAAATTGTGTATATGTGTGTAATACTCAAGAAAGAAAAAGGAATGAAAAATAAGAAGCCTAAAGCTTCTCTCGGCTATTTACCATATTCTTATCTCGTTTCGTTGTTGCATGCTTTTTTCTTTCGTTATAAATCATTTATATAAATATGCAAATGAGCATGTAAATTCATAACAAATTCTTATTTAAAAGAATATAAATGGCATAGACACAACAAATCATCAAGAATTTGTGTTTATTAGTAGAGGCATGTATGCAGCACATAAATTATAAATTCTCACAAACATATGTGACATTGTTATCTTACTGCGTGTTATTAATTTCCAATTTCTATTTTTTTTTTAAAATTTCACTGTTTATATCTCATATCAGTTTATATGATTGAATTTAAATATATATGAACATCTGCTCTAAGTTTCCTATCATAAGTTGTGGAAAATTATTAATTTCATCATCAAGTTTTGTTGGTTTTATTGGTTTTGTTTGTACTCTTGACTCTTTTAGGGCATGCATTGGAGACGGCTTTAGTACTAAGCAAACTAGGTGGTCTCCTAAGGCCCCAAATTTTAGAAAGGCCCAATATTTGACATTTGTTTAATTAATACGCTAATAAATAATTATTCTTCTAAGATTTCAAAGATTTTATTTAAGTTATGTATATTAGAAAGCCTAACTTTTAGATATGTCCCTATTATTACACCCATTTATAATTATCCAAAAATAAGATTTGTTTTCTCAATAAAAATTGTATATTTCATAATCTTCACCTTAAAAATAAGATTTATTTTTTTATAAAAAATCTATATTTGATAATCTTCACATATGGTAGGATTAATAGTTTTATAGTTAATTCTTTATTTATTAATGTTTCCAAGGAAAAAATTAAATAAATACTTTCATTTTCAAAAAGAATACTCTATTAAAATTACTAGCATAAGAACTGACTTTTAGTATTCCTTCAAACTCTATTAAGAATCTTAAAACTAATAGACATTGAATCAACAATAATCTCAACTAAAATATTTCTTTCTCTCTTCTCTGCAAAGAAAATTATTCTCTAAGAAATATATTGATATCAATTAATCATCATATTCATCTCCACTAGACAACTTCTATGTGCTATTATTCATTATTTATTTTAAATTATTATTATTCTTTTTTTTACAAATTTAATTTATTTTTAATTTTATATTGATATACGGCTTGTGTAATCCAAAAGAATTTAAATTTTAAGTTATTTTATATATCCTTCAAAAGTTGATGTTGTTCAATGTACAAAGACCTAAAGCGAAATTCGCTAAGGCCCCGAATCCCTTAAAGCCAACCCTGGATGGCATGATGGGTATAATTTTATTGTGTTGTTATTTTGTTGCTTTTTTAACAAGAATGTGTGTGTGTGTGTGTGACAGATTCAATTAACATGTTTTCATTATTACACACTAAGGTCTGGCTCCTCTGGTTAGTAGGCAACCTTACCAAGACCTAGGTCTTAGGTTTGTGTCTCATATAGTACGTGTATATATTTAATTGATATTTTTTAAAATAAATATTTTGTTTATTATGGAAAAGAACTGTGACATTTTGTGGTCTGGCAAAATTAAAAGATTTAGCATACCCTTCCTCAAATTTTAAGAAATAGTCATATAAACTTATTTTAGGACACATAACACATATATTCTTTTTTGGAAAATTATCAATCATCCATCCAAACAATATTTTGTTATAAAAAATACTCACAAAGTTTGAATTTGTTCGATTTTACACTCATTGTTTTCAATTTATATCAACCGTCCACCAAAATATTAACTTTGCTAGAGTAATTATAAGGATCTAAACAAAATGACTACTTTACTATTTTTAACTTAATTAAATTAAAAACAAAAATAAGTAAAACATCTCGCCATATTCTTCCTTGTCATATCTCTCTAAATTTTTAGTATTCATGAAATAAATATACAATTTGTGTGAAATCCTTCATTTGCCAATATCGTTTCCCACCAAATCCTTCAACCACCTTTGATTATTGACAAAACTTGCCTTGGACTTTGAAGGCCGGCCATTCAGGAGTCTCTGGGAGGTCGCAACTGTCCATAAGGCCGACAGAGTAGGCAATGACGGGCAGCAGCAGCAGCAGTGGCTATGATGAACATGCCCCACTTCGATGAATGTTTGATGCTGGAATTTCTGGGGCTGTCCTTCTTTCTTACCAAATCCTTCATAATTAGAAGAAGATGAAGTTAGGTCTAATTGTTTTTATTCTTGTTCATCGTTGATTTTATTCTTTGATTTGCAATAAAAAGTTAATTTTATGTTATAATGTGTCATTTGAGGTGTATGAAGTCTGAAGGATTAGATAAAAAATAGTTTTATTTTAATTTTTATATCTTAAAATATTATTTAATTTATGAATTTAGTATGTTAAATCTTTAAATTATCGTTGTGATGCCATCAATTATAATAACTTAACATTTTAGTGGATAACGGATACAAACTAAAAACAAAAACTAAAAACAAGATGAATTAAATCAAATAAATTCAAACTTTTGTAGTATTTTTAATAACGAAATATTTTTAGTGGATGGCTAAGCTTTTATGTATGTTGAAAATGATCGTATAATGATCAAACAAAAATTTTATTGTGGCTCGAGTTGGTCTTTATGCTTACGTAGTTGTTATATTTAATATTTTGTTTCATTTTATTCCTTTATTATTATTATTGTTGTTGTTGTTGTTTCATGGTCTAGTATAGTACGTTGTTTTACTTGTGCTTGATAACTGCTAGCTTGCCACCTAATCTTGACTAAAGTATGACCGCATTTTTTCACACTGAAGCAAAAGAGGGCGAATTGAAGAGTCCGGAGAAAATGAGAAATGGTGGAGAAATTAGATTAAGAAAACATATTATTTACTTTAATAATTATTAAACTATGTATTAAAAATAAAACAATTGTTGGTTTACTTAATTAGTAACTTTAGTTAAAAAAAAAATTCTTACATAGATCTCAGATTTCTCTGTTTGCATGAAATTTAAATCCAGTACGCTGATTTTAATTGTGCTTATTTTTAAATACTATTTTACCAAACATACATTACTTCTAAATTCTTAAATAAGTAATTAAATTATGTGCCACTGAAGGATACATAATTCTTAGATATTTACTACACTTCTCAAATATCTTGCAGTTTAAATTATATGCTACCTATCATTTTGGACAGTTGTTTCATATTAATTTCTTATTCGATCATACCCATGTATATGATGAATGAATGATATATTACTAAGATAAAAGAAAAAGGATATTGATTGGAAAGGAGAATTTCTTTTGATCTTTAATACTTTTCATATTCACCACGACGTTACTTATTATTTAATCATTTAACTTTACGATTAAAAAAAAATTAACATACAAAAGTAAAATTATATATTAGACTAGACAATAAGATGAAAACTAATTTTTACCATAAACTCCATTAAATCGAATTCATTAATTTTTTATTTTTTTTGAGCGATGGTTGGACGATAGCCATCTCTCAATCCGGGCAATGGGCTATCGCCCAAACAGAGTGGGTGGGTGAAAGGCCGTCTCCCGATTTCAAATTTGATTTTAATAGGAAATGTTAATTTTAATAGTTTCAATAGTGGGAAGAAGTGCAGGCATAACCTCTGTTATTTTTGAATCAGATTGTCAAGTGGCTGTTGACTTGGCAAACAACAGAAAGGGTAGCAAAACTGAGATTTTTTGGGTGATTTCGGATATCAAAAGCAGAAAAAAAGACTTCCAGGAAGTTAAATTTCAACACACCCCTAGGTCTGGTAATGCTAATGCCCATACCTTGGCTAAGATAGCCTTAAAAGGTGCAGAGTCTGTTGTATGGCTGGGAAATATCCCAGCACAAATTCTGTGTTTAATTTCTTCTTATTAATGAAGTTTTTTCCCTTCTCAAAAAAAAAAAAAAATAGGCAGAATTTCGGATCAAACATTAGTACTGCAATAAGATAATGTTACCCAAAACATATGACTGCATTTCTTTGAGTACAAAGGAGTGAAGTTTTGATTTTGTCTTATACGGCAATTAGTATAAGCATCCTCCAAGAAGCCCAATGGGTTTGCTCAGACAGGCCCATGGAACATTCCTAGGCGCACTAACAAGGAAATGAAAAATAAAAATAGGCAATTTAACGCAAGAATTAATTTTATTTTTCACAATTTCAAGCAACTATTTGGCTGAACAAAACCAGAGGCCGATCCATCAGCATTCCTACACGATGCTTCAGCTGGTTGATTCTTGTAAATGAGCTTCACATCCTCCAAGTTTATGCCAAAGCATGGATACATTGGACTACAATCAAACTTTACAACAACTTCTGTTGCAGATGATCCATGAATATCTTGGTATGTCATATCACTGATTTTAACTCCTGATGGCTGTTGAATATAGAAAATATAATTATTAAGTTTAATTTTATTCACATCAACGTCTAACATTCTCACATACAAACTTGTGATAAATAAAAACCTTTCCAGGGCAATTCTTGTTGTCGGGGCAGTAATTTTGATCAATTACGATGGGATTATCGACATTCTTCATAAGAGCATGTTGGAAAAGAATGTTCTGAGCAAATCCAGTGCTTGGTCTTCCCCAGGACTTAATCCTCAATCCATTTTCAGTTCCTGTAAAAATGTCACTGTTTTTACTGTCACATTTCGCACTCCAGCCTCATGTAGCTCTTTGCCTAAGCTACCAATGCTGCAACAAATTCACAATAGTAGCACTAAATATTATGACATATAAAAAAAAATAAAATGATATAAATAAATCATCATGCATGTTCTTTATTTTCTACCTGATGCCATGGCCAGGACCACAAGCAACGTTTTCAATCCATAAATTGGTGGTGCCAGGGCCAACTGATACACAATCGTCTTCAGTCCCAATTCTAGCGTTCAAAATTGTGACATCACTTGATGATTGAACATGAATGCCATCGGTGTTAGGGCTGTTTCCTGAGGCCGAGACTCTCACCCCTTGTACTTTCACATTGTGACATCCATTGATGACAACATGAAACATCTGGCTATTTTGGGATGTTAGTCCATTAATCAGAATGTTGTTTGAGTTGCTAAAGCCCAGTGTCTGCTCATTTACACAAGAAGGAACGTTATCAATTATTTTAATCTGAGGAGAATAACGAAACCAAAAGCCACTTAATTTATGGCTATAATTAAAAGTAACGATCTTCCAACTTACCGTGGCACCGCTAGGGCAATTATTATTGCCTGATCGTTTACAAGCCCACAAGCCAGCACCTTGGCCATCAAGGATGCCACCATAAATATAAACGCCATTAACATGCTCAAATAAAATCCAGTTTCCCCCATCTCCAATGACATTATAATCGGATGGAGTCACTGGAGTCCCCTCAATACGTATGGTAATGTCATTGTTCCTGCATTGGCCTTGAAACACAACATTGTGTAGCAGGTACTGTTGGGAAAATATGCTCTTTAAAAGCATATGTGTATATTTAATTGTAATAAATATTTTTTCTGATTAATAAAATTAATGAGATATTTTATTCAAATATCTTAATTGCATTAATATTTTTATTAAAGTCAATTTAATTATATTATATGTATTTATGTGATCACCATGTGGATTCACAGAAGACATAAATACAAGTTATCTTATTATTAAATAAATTTAGTTCGCAGTTGATAAATAAAGTTGGGCACTTTATTTAGGTATAGACTGTAATAAATTCATTGAATGATTTGTCTTAATCATGTATGAATTTATTGATGTAGTACGACTACATTGAACCTAATCACATATGAGATTTAATTAACTTTGTAATAATTGTCAGACTTATTAAATCTCATAGGCATTGATTTTACCGTAATCTTAATCTTGAGTTAATTATGATTTCATGATTGTAATTGTTATTCCATTTGAGTTACCAATGGGCATGACACATACTTGTAGTCTAGATTACCCAGTATCTTGGTGGGAGCATTTATGAGTATTGGAGTTATAGATTAACAATATAGAATTTGTACAACACATCTCTTGATTGGTTTTCGGCACTTGATCATAGAATTATCTGGCCAGAGTGTGTCAACATATTTAGTATGTTGAAAATGATCATTAGAGAAAACCAGTAAGTAGCAAGGAATAAGATGTAATTAAATCAATTGGACAGTTGAGATATTGATTTAATTAATGATGTGGTACAAAGGATTGTGCAGTAAAGAAATCAATGTGGCTTGGGACGAATTATTATTCCAACATACAATTATGGAGGTCAATTCCAATCTTTTAGTGGAGTAGATTTGGAATTAAATAATTAGGCTAGTTTAATTACAGGCCTAATTGTTATAGCCACTATTGTATGTTCCCAAATGATCCCCGGGTTAGCTCATTTAATTGACTGCACCACTACTGGATTAATAAGCAAGATAACTAGCTATTTTGGTCAAAAGCCTAAATATATCATTTAGTGGGAGGCTCCATTTAATTAGCTTGTGTGTAAGGGACCTTATGTTATTTTACAAGGTGGGTCCCCTATAGAAAAAGCAAGTAACGTGAGTTTTGATTTTCATTATTTGGAACTTAGGGTTTTCACTAAAGGGAGATATAAAAAAGCTTATTTTCTCTAAAGAAAGAGGGGGCAGCCATTTTATACAGATCAGAGAAAAAGATTTTTCTCTCTATTGTTGAGAGAAAAATTTTCTCGTGCTAGTTGCTTTGGTAGTGATAAAGGCGCCCACATGCCAGTTCGTGTTCTAACAAGCGTGGTGGTGACGGATCATGATCTAACAGGAGTGGTGGTGATGGATTGTGATCTGGGAGCCTAAATCATTTCAGCGGAAAAAGCCAAATCGGATTTTTAAGGTATGATTTCTAGATTACAAATTATTATATATTGTATGAGAGCGATCTTAAAAGGTTTTATAAAAATTTAAAAAACTGTATTTTCCCAACAGGTACCTCCCAGGTGGCACGTAAATGGTTGAGGCCGCGGTTGAGACACAAGCTTTAGCCCATGCAGCTAGAAAGGCTTTCGTTGAGTCAGTCCGGCCATCAAATTTGGCTCCCAAACTGATCATATTGTAAGTGGCCAGTGGAATTGCTAAAGATGAACTAAAGAAGAGAATCAAGAATAATAGTACTAAAAGAATATGCAAAGACATTGATTATGTCAATATTGGCATTCATCTAGAAGCTTTGAATGCATCTAGAAGCTTTGAATAAACAAGTTTTTTGCACACGGCTTTGAAGATTGAAAATGCTGAAATTGTTGAGGAAGAAAGAAGACTTTGGCAGCTGCAAAAGAGGAAGAAGAATGAAGAAAAATCAAAGGCGGTTTAAAATATAATAATATTTTATAAGCCAATTTTGGCTATATAAAGGGAGCTCTTCATTTGGTTTTAATTATTCAATTCCATTTTGAGAGGCATTCAATTTTGTAGAGAGAGTCGAGAGTTGTGAGAAATAATTCTTGCAGAGCAAAGAGTCTAGTGAGTGAGAGATTGGGTGTATTGGGGTTTTGGGTTGTGAGCCAAAATATTACAATACTTGTAATCCTTATTTCACTAGTAAAATATTTCCTTCTGTTTTCGCCCGTGGACGTAGGCTAAAAGCCGAACCACGTAATTTCTGGTATTCTCTTTTGTGCTTGTTCTTTATTTTCTTACAATTTTACTTTAGCTGCGTGTCTGCTTCACCCACCAATTTCCTAACAGTGGTATCAGAGCTATTGGTTGTATTTTTGGAGTCAGGAATTGTTCACGTATTCACGTATACGGTGTACGGCACTATTCACGTATACGGCATACGATACTATTCACGTATACGGAGTACGGCACTATTCACGTATACGGTGTACGGCACTATTCACGTATACGGCGTACGGCACTATTCACGTATACGGTGTACGGTACTATTCATGTATACGGTACTATTCACGTGAAACGGTGGAAGCGATCCAAGAATTTTGCGGTGCAAAGCAGGGAATAGTGGTGTGAGTAAAGCAACTGTGTGATTCTGTACATGTCTAGGAAAGTTCTGTCACAAAGGCGATAAGAGCTTAAGGAGTCTGGGTTTTAAGTGGGACCATTGTGACCCCTCCAGTCTTTCCTGGGAACTTTCCTGGTGTGCATTCTCACACATACTCACAACTATTCAAGGTGGTACACTAGCTTGTGTACAGTATTTATCAATAAAATGGCGGCAAAGTATGAAATTGAGAAATTTAACGGAAATAATTTTTCGTTGTGGAAAATGAAGATGAAAGCTGTATTGAGGAAAAATAATTGCTTGGCAGCAATTGAAGAAAGGCCCATGGAGATAACTGATGACAAGTGGAACGAGGTAGACGGCAATGCCATTTCTGATCTACACTTGGCACTTGCGGATGGAGTATTATCCAGTGTGGCAGAGAAAAATACGGCGAAGGAAATATGGGATACTCTCACAAAATTGTACGAGGCCAAGTCACTACACAATAAAATCTTCTTGAAGAGGAAACTCTATACTCTTCGAATGGCGGAATCTACAATGGTGACCGACCACATCAACACATTGAAGACTCTATTTTCACAACTCACAACGTTGGGTCATAATATAGAGGAAAATGAACGTGCAGAGCTTCTACTTCAAAGTCTACCAGATTCGTATGATCAACTCATCATCAACCTGACGAACAACAATCCAGTGGAGGGTCTAGTTTTCGACGATGTTGCAGCCTCCGTATTAAATGAGGAGAGCAGGCGAAAAAACAAGGAAAACAGACAAGCAAGTTCGCAGCAAGCGGAGGCGCTATCAGTGACGAGAGGGAGATCAACGGAACGTGGCCCCAGTGGGAGTCAAAATCAGGGTAGATCAAAATCCAGAAGTAAGAAGAATGTTAAATGCTACAAATGTGGCAAGAAAGGGCACGTCAAGAAGGAGTGTTGGAGTAATCAGAAGAGAAGAGAGGGTAAAGAACCTGAGTCATCAAATGCTCAGGGGTGTGTAGCAAGTACCTCGGATGATGGCGAAATACTCTACAGCGAGGCAACAATTGTTTCAGAAGGCAGAAAACGACTTTCTGATGTCTGGCTTATAGACTCAGGAGCTACCTGGCACATGACCTCTAGGAGAGAATGGTTCCACACATATGAACCTATCTCAGGAGGATCTGTATATATGGGTAACGATCATGCCTTGGAGATCACTGGTATTGGTACTATCAAAATAAAAATGTTTGATGGTACAATTCGCACAATTGGAGAGGTACGACATGTCAACGGCCTGAAGAAAAATCTATTGTCTTTGGGACAAATGGATAGTCATGGGTACAAAACTCATGTGGAGAATGGAATTATGAAGATCGTTAAAGGCGCGCTTGTATTGATGAAGGCAGAAAAGATTGGTGCTAATTTATTCATGCTTAAAGGAGAAACACTACAGGAGGCTGATGCGTGTGTCGCGTCAAATGGAGAAGAATCAACGATGATGTGGCATCTCAAACTCGGCCACATGTCAGAACAAGGCTTGAAGATTCTCTCTGAGCGAAAATTGCTTCCGGGGCTCAAATCGGTAAGTTTACCATTTTGCGAGCATTGTGTTATAAGTAAGCAGCATAGATTAAAATTCAGTAGATCTATTGCTAGAAGTAAATGCATTCTAGACTTGATTCATTCTGATGTTTGGGAATCACCGGATATATCCATGGGAGGTGCAAAGTACATGGTGACTTTCATTGATGATTATTCCAGAAGATGTTGGGTGTATCCAATTAAGAAAAAGTCAGATGTATTTCCTGTGTTTAAAGAATACAAAGCGCGGGTGGAACTTGAATCTGGTAAAAAGATCAAGTGCTTGAGGACAGATAATGGTGGAGAATATACAGACGGCGAGTTTCTTACTTTCTGTAAGCAAGAAGGTATTCAGAGACAGTTCACGGTGGCATACACTCCTCAACAAAATGGAGTGGCAGAACGGATGAACAGAACTCTTACAGAAAGAATAAGAGCTATGTTGAGGACTGCTGGTCTACCCAATTCATTCTGGGCAGAAGCAGCCAAAACTGCCTGTTATATAGTAAATCGGTCGCCATCTACAGCTATTGGGTTGAAGACAGCGATGGAGATGTGGACTGGAAAGCCAGCTGATTATTCCTACCTACATGCATTTGGATGTCCTGTGTACGTGATGTACAATGCCCAAGAAAGAACAAAGCTGGATGCAAAATCTAGAAGATGTATCTTCTTGGGGTATGCTGATGGAGTAAAGGGGTATCGTCTGTGGGACCCCACTGCCCACAAGATCGTCATCAGCAGAGATGTTATTTTTGTAGAAGATCAACTGCAAAGAAAAGATGAAGATGATGGCACTGTAAAAGAAAAGTCAGAGACTGTGCCGGTATATGTCGAAAATAATCCAGAAGATTCAGATTCTTCTGAAGTAGCATCAGAGCACGAGGAACAAGAACCAGTTGAGTCCGAGGCTCCAGAAGCTCGTCGGTCAACTCGTGAGAGACGACCGCCAACGTGGCACTCGGAGTATGTCACAGAGATCAACGTTGCATACTGTCTTCTAACAGAGGATGGAGAGCCTTCAACTTTCCATGAAGCTTTAAACAGCTCAGATGTTGCTTTGTGGATGACAGCAATGCAGGAAGAAATTGAAGCTCTACACAAGAACAAGACATGGGAACTTGTACCACTACCACGTGGAAGAAAAGCCATTGGAAACAAATGGGTCTACAAGATCAAACGTGATGGCAATGACCAAGTGGAGCGGTATCGTACGAGACTGGTAGTGAAAGGATATGCTCAGAAAGAAGGTATTGACTTCAACGAGATATTTTCTCCGGTGGTTCGACTCACAACAGTCAGAATAGTCTTGGCAATGTGTGCTACATTTGACCTACATCTAGAGCAGTTAGATGTTAAAACTGCATTTCTTCATGGAGAACTTGAAGAAGAAATTTATATGCTCCAACCAGAAGGTTTTGCAGAAAAAGGAAAGGAGAACTTGGTTTGCAGGTTGAACAAATCTCTATACGGTCTCAAACAGGCGCCGAGGTGTTGGTATAAGAGATTTGATTCCTTCATCATGAGCCTTGGATACAACAGACTCAGTTCAGATCATTGTACATATTACAAGAGGTTTGAAGATAATGATTTCATCATTTTATTGTTGTATGTGGATGACATGTTGGTAGCAGGTCCCAACAAAGATCGAATCCAAGAATTGAAGGCACAGTTGACTAGGGAGTTTGAAATGAAGGACTTGGGACCAGCAAACAAGATTCTAGGGATGCAAATTCACCGAGACAGAAATAACAGGAAGATTTGGCTCTCACAGAAGAATTATTTGAAGAAAATCTTGCGGCGCTTCAACATGCAAGATTGTAAGTCAATTTCTACCCCACTTCCTGTTAATTTCAAATTATCCTCAAGTATGTGTCCTAGCAATGAAGCAGAGAGGAAGGAGATGTCTCGAGTACCGTATGCATCAGTAGTGGGAAGTTTGATGTTCGCTATGATATGTACTAGACCGGACATTGCACAAGCAGTGGGAGCAGTCAGTCGATACATGGCGAATCCTAGTGGAGAGCATTGGATAGCTGTGAAGAGGATTCTGAGATACATCAGAGGAACCTCAGATGTTGCATTATGTTATGGAGGATCAGAATTTACTGTCAGGGGCTATGTGGATTCAGATTTTGCAGGAGATCTTGATAAAAGGAAATCCACTACTGGTTATGTGTTTACACTTGCGGGAGCAGCTGTAAGCTGGGTTTCGAAACTGCAGACCGTTGTGGCTTTATCTACAACAGAAGCAGAGTACATGGCAGCTACACAAGTTTGCAAGGAAGCTATTTGGATACAAAGGTTATTGGAGGAGCTCGGGCACAAACAACAGAAAATTCCTGTGTTTTGTGACAGTCAGAGTGCCTTGCACATTGCAAGGAATCCAGCCTTTCATTCCAGGACAAAACACATAGGAGTCCAGTATCACTTCGTTCGTGAAGTAGTGGAAGATGGAAGTGTGGATTTACAGAAAATCCATACGAAGGAGAACCTAGCAGATGTTTTGACCAAGCCGATAAATACTGATAAGTTTGTCTGGAGTAGATCCTCTTGTGGCCTAGCAGAAACGTAGGCAACATGATTATGGCGAAGCAGAAAGGATGGTGTGGAGATTGATTGATTTTCAATTTAATCTCCAAGTGGGAGAATGTCAATATTGGCATTCATCTAGAAGCTTTGAATGCATCTAGAAGCTTTGAATAAACAAGTTTTTTGCACACGGCTTTGAAGATTGAAAATGCTGAAATTGTTGAGGAAGAAAGAAGACTTTGGCAGCTGCAAAAGAGGAAGAAGAATGAAGAAAAATCAAAGGCGGTTTAAAATATAATAATATTTTATAAGCCAATTTTGGCTATATAAAGGGAGCTCTTCATTTGGTTTTAATTATTCAATTCCATTTTGAGAGGCATTCAATTTTGTAGAGAGAGTCGAGAGTTGTGAGAAATAATTCTTGCAGAGCAAAGAGTCTAGTGAGTGAGAGATTGGGTGTATTGGGGTTTTGGGTTGTGAGCCAAAATATTACAATACTTGTAATCCTTATTTCACTAGTAAAATATTTCCTTCTGTTTTCGCCCGTGGACGTAGGCTAAAAGCCGAACCACGTAATTTCTGGTATTCTCTTTTGTGCTTGTTCTTTATTTTCTTACAATTTTACTTTAGCTGCGTGTCTGCTTCACCCACCAATTTCCTAACAGATTATGCCATTTTCTTGAAAACTTAATTTGTAAAATTAACTAATACAAACTTTATTTACTTAAATGCCCTTACTTGAGACTTGGATAATATATATTTGATGACAGAAGGCTACAGAAGCAAACAAAGGACAAGTGCGCATAAATGGTTTGTAACTTTGTATGATAATAGGAGATTTCAAAGGCAGTTCTATTAAATTAACAGAAAAACGGAAAAGTATTTATCTATTTTCAGCTTGTCGGTTGCTATATAAAATTATGCCCTTATGTTTGCTTTAAGCACAAGATCAGGCAATTCCCGTGGAACACATTTCTGAACTATTTGCCCTTGTAGTTTGAAATGGCAGCCTATGCTTCGTTTTGACATTTTGTTTCCTCAATTCATGTGGATCAATCTATTCATTTGTGAACTATTTGTGATCGTTGCTTCAAATTGCAGCCTTTGCATAATTTTGTTTTTGTCCATCATGCAAAAAAATTACTAGAGATTAACATTTTGTGGCAACAGCTAGCCAAAATATAGCACACATAGTTAACGGAGCTAAATTTCAAATTCCTATATCAAAGAATGTAGCATATACACAACAAATCATTAAAAAGCTGTAATTATTAAAAGAGTTATATATTAGTTCGTTAAATATCTTATTAACTGAGTAAGACCACCAGTATAAATTCTCACAAACATACGTGGCATTGTTATATTACTGTCGTGTTATTATTGTTAATTTTCTAATTTTTTAAAACTTTTTCGTTATATATATCTCATGCTAGTTTATATGATTGGATTTGAATCTGTATAAGCATATCCTCTAAGTTCCCTGTTATATGCTAGTTTTATGGGTTTTGTCTCTACTACTGACTCTTTCAGGGCATGGCGTGATGGATGCAATTTTATTGTATTGTTATTTTGGTCTTTTTAGCAAGAAAAAAAAAGGACGAAGAAGAAGAAAAATGAATAAAATTTTAATCATTTCTGCTAAAAGCATTCCATATTAATTAATCAATTACATCGCCGTCATAATTGTTGCTTATAATGGATTAGAATAAAAAATGAATAAACTTTTAAGAAAAGAGCTTCCCCACCCCCGACCCCATACCATTACGTATGATAGACCTACTTGCTTGATATATGGCAAGAATGAGAGGGGGTTGGGGGGTTGCTTCCATGTGGCAAAATATCATTTGCGAGTTAGCTTACAAGTTAATCAGCCATAGCACAGCAAGCCATGTGAGCTCAATGATAGAAAGCAATTTTTATGTATTCTGAAAATGGTCGTGTAATGATAAAATAGAAAGTTTAATTGTTACAATAATATATGTTTTAGACATTGTTTTACTACAGCAAGAGACGTATTCTAAAATCCTCATGGTAATAAGGTATGTAAGACATTTTTATTTTGAATAGCACAATAACATAGTAATTACCTCAATTAATTTCAATTTCAATGATTGTTCGTTCGTTTTTACTATTTAACAGAAAATTGAGGAAATAATTATATCATATTTTGTTGGGTTAGCTATGTTGCCACATCGCTCATTTTAATATATGATAGTTCTCATGTTCTCACAAGGATATAAAGGAATCAATATTAATATATAACGAGCCAATTCATGGGCACTGCCCACAGACATATTTAGAAGTACTTTTAGCACGAGTTAATGTCATCAATGTACACTGATTGCACAGACGAATGCTGCAATTATTTGTGCTTTAATTGATGTCCCGAGGGCTACATGCGTGGGTGCATTGCCAAGTTTTTGGTGTTGGAAATACGAGTTAATATTGTTTTTTTGAATTTCAAAACCTGCCGAAACATCAATTTCAACATACAAAAGAACTCCATAAGTAGTAGCTGTTGACACTATTTACGTCACAATTCACAGATACTGTTTATCAGATACTATTTACAGCACTGTTCATCCACCAGCAACTACAAAATTCATCAAGGCGTGCACGAAGTACTATCCTTTAGACCAGTTTCCGCTCCTCAAGGAAGATTTCCTGATGGAAAAAAGAAAACAAATAATGCGAATTGATCTTCAGGATTTAATCACGACACTGCTGCCATGTCGCTCATTTCGATATATATGAGGGTTCTCAATTCCCACAAGGATATAAAGGAATTAATATTAATATATAATGAGCTCAATTCATGGGTAATGGACACTGACGTGCTTAGAAGTACTTTTAGTACGATTTAATGTCGGCAACGTACAATCATCACAAAGATAACGGAAAGTCTTGGTTTAGTAGGCCTCTGACGATGTAAAAATATAAAGATTGAAAGATAAGAGAAACTAGATTTTTGAATAACAAAATTTTATTAGGAAAAGTCTGAATGAAGAAAATCAGTTTTTTTGGATCCTTTTATAATAATCCTAAATATTGCTAATTTATCGAAATTGGCAAATTTGAAATATTATTTTATAATAAAATTCTCTTAACTAAATAAGGAAACCGAAACAAAAAGTACCTAAATATGATATTTGAAAAAAGATAAAAATCTTGAAAGTAATAGAAAAAATAGGAAAATATTTTAAAATTGAAAAAAGACTAGGAAAGAAATGGAATTACAGGTTCAACAGCATCTTGTCACAAGTTTCGAAATGATATATTATACACAAAAAAAGGACTATTGTATCCCAAGTTATGACCTCCAGAAAGGACCCTGCTTATCCTACTCAACCGTCCTACCTCAATCAGAAACTGAACTGAGTAGTTCAATTCTTAAACAATTTGTTGGGAAAGGGACTCACACAAGTAATCGCAAATTAAGCGAAAATAAAATTCTTTTCCTCTTTGTGTTATTAAAATAGGATGCGGACCACAAATAAATAGGCAGAAAAATAAACCAACAAAATCCAAAACAATAAATCAACCACAAGAGACAAATTTTTACGTGGAAACCCAAGGCAAGAAAAACTACGGGGCTGTAGTCTGATATAATCTTCCACTATATTAATGGGATTACAACACAAATTCTTCTCTAGATAATATTGGAGACTAACAACTTCGAGAATCTCAATATTCTTGGCCTACAGTAATAGCCTAATATTTGTCTCTCTAACAAGTGGGTATCTCAAATGATAGCCAACGAGAGGATAAAATAAAAATCAAGACCAGTAAGATTGTAGAGGGTGAACATATGCTCTGCAACCAAACACTCTTAAGTGTTTATAAGAAACATCTTTCCCTGTCTAGACTCTTTTAGGTACATCGCCATCTAATGGAGTTGAAGGAGAAATGTTAATCAAGTTAACTACAGTACGCATAGTCTCCACCCAGAAAGATATAGAAAGCTTTGCATCATAAAGCATACGTTTGACCCTCTCTTCAATCGTTCTATTCATCTTTTCTGCAACTTTTTGGTACAGTATTCTCAAGTCTTATTCCATGGGATCTGCAATATTGCTCAAATGGTCCTTTGTATCCACCACCATTATTTGCCCTGACACATTTTAATTTTCTTCATGTCCCTCTCTCAACATAAGCATGGAAAAACTTAAACGTATCAAGCACTTGGTCTTTAAATTTCAAAGTAAAGGCCTACACTTTTCTATCAATAAAAGTCACAAAATAAAGTGCACCTCCTATTGATTTACTTTGCATCATACAAACATCAATGTGAATTTAATTAAGTATTTGTGACTTTTTAGATGGAGAAAAGATTTTAAAAGCTACTTCGTGTGCCTTTTCAATTAAGCAATGAACACAGGTCTTGAGGGACATACCTGCGAAGCTGGGTATAAATCCTTTTTTGGCAAGAGTTTCTAACCCTTTCTCACCAATGTGAACAAGCATTTCGTGCCTTGTCTCAATGTCAGAATCTTTTATAGCACATTCATATGTTCTTTCTTAATCTTGGCTTCTATCACATAGAGAGTGTTTACTTTCCCCCCTTAGCTAACATTAGGGAGCCTTTGGTGAACTTCTATTTTCCTTCACCAAATTGGTTAGTATAACCATCATCATTAAGCTTACATATAGAGATCAAATTAAGGTGAATATCTAGTACATGTATGACATCTTTGAGCAACAACTTACAACCAATGCTGGTTTTCAAGCAAATATCTTATATGCCCACAATCTTGTATGCTCTCTCATTTCCTATCCGAACATGGTCATAATCGCCATTGACATAGTTTGTGAAGTAGTCACGACGTGCAGTAACATGAAGCGAAGCACCCAAATCAATCACCCAATCACTGGTGTGGCAAGTGAGATTTACCGAGCACTCATCATAAACAATACACATATGACCATCAACTATGGCTGCAATGTTGTCTTTGTCATTTTTCTGAGCATCACCCTTTTCTTTCGCCTGTTCTCTTTTCCACAATCTACACTCCATTTTAACATGACCCATTTTTTGACAATGAAAGCACTTCATGTTTCTCCTCTGGGATTTAGATATTTCTCTACAGTTATCATTGTTCTGTTGGGTGGAATTTCTAGTTTGACTTCTCCCCCGTCTTTCTTGCTTTTCTGAAAGGAGTGCATCTAACTTAGAGAGAACTGCTTCAACACTTTTTTTTTTTAGATTCTTCATTCTGTAACCTCTTTGTAACTATACCCAATGTTAATTTCCTGTTCAGCTCTGGTTTATTCACTGACGCCACTAATGTCCCCCAATTGTCATGTAAAGAACTAAGTAACAACAATCCTTGTAACTCGTTATCTCAAAGAATTTGCATAGCAGTTGTTGAGTGTTAGAAAATGTATATTTATAAAGGAGAAAATCATCATTTTACATTTCACGTCTTACTAATAACCCTTACTTTTATGTATTTAAGCTTCTTGTAATTTAATTATGTGTGTTTTTATTTTAATTAAGTATTTTATGTATTTTAGGGGCAACATGGTCATTTCACAATAAACAAGAGATCAGACGGCAAAACGGACATAACTTTTGAACTCAGGACGGTCGAAAACCTTAGGAGGAGCATAAAAGGAAAAATGGCACTGTTCACATGTATGGTACTATTCACGTGTACGGTACTGTCTACGTTACTGTTTACGACACTGTTCACTTAGACGGATCGATGACGTGGCATTGATCGATGATGTTGCATTGACTGATGAGGTGTCACAATCCTGTTGGACTAAAATTCTTACGTACTGTTGACTGATGACGTGGCGCAATCCTAAGTGTCCAAATTGTTTTTAATCCGATGGCCACGATTTACTCAATGTATCTATAAAAAGGGGGCCTTCCCCCCCTAATTTGATATCTCTGAATCCATTTTTGGACTCTATTTTCTGTAATTCTCTCTCCATCTTGTATTTTCTACGTATTTAAATAAATTCTCATTTTACCCCTAGTTTAATTATGAGTAGCTAATTTTCTTTCAAGCTTGGGTTGAATGTGAAGTCTCAACATGTGTCATGGGCTTTATTTGGTAAATTTATTTTCTCTTCCCCTCTAATTTTTGTGGATGTTTTGACTTCTCGTTGACAAATAATACTAATCTTGTCTAGTACTGCCTTGGTTTCACCGGCCCCCTAGTACAAGGTTATTATTATTTGGCACGATAAGTCCTTAGCACCATATTGATTAGAGTGTGGTTCATGAGATGTAAATTCCCCCCTCATGATTTAATTGGTATTAATAAGGAATATTTAGCTCATGATGCATGTTGATACGGATCCAGATACCCAAGTATGTCATTTTAATAGATTTCTATTCAATTTATTCTTGCCATTTAAATTCTAATTTTAGGATAATCCAAATCATTTTCACCACAAATCCAACCACCTTCATACAAAATTAATTCTACATATAATTAAAATCCACCTCCTCGTGGGATTGATACTCGTCACCATTGATTTATACTACAATAGATTCGTGCACTTGCGAGTTCAAAAAAAATTGCACAACAGCAGTCAACTGATAACCAAGCCCTAAAACTCATCAGTGTGTTCAGTTATACTACACCCCTTCTTGTGTTTCAAACTAACAAACCTTTTCATCAAATTGGCTTTGTTATGTGTTGTCGGCTGCTCAGAAATTATCTTTAATTTTCTCCAAAGAACATCAACCGTGGATTCCTTCACGACATGATGGTACACACTCTGACCAATCCATGATCTAACAGTACTCACAAGCAGTTGCAAATTAAGCGGAAATAAAACTATTTCCCTCTTTATGTGATTAAAATAGGATGTGTATCACAAATAAATAGGCAGAAAAATAAACCAACAAAATCCAGAGTAATAAATCAACCACAAGAGATACAAATTTTTACGTGAAAAACCTAAAGTGAGAAAAACCATGAGACCGTAATCTGATATAGGCTTCCACTATATTAATGGGATTACAACATAAATTCTTTTCTAGATAATACTAGAGGCTAACAATATAAAAAATCTCAATATTCCTAGCTTACAGTAACATCCTAATATCTATCTCTCTAACAAGTGGTTATCTCAAATAATAGTCAACGAGAAAATAGAATAAAAATCAAGACCAGTAGAATTATAGAGGGTGATGCCAGAAACTTACCATCAAAATTTGGAAGAAAACGAAGTTAATTTAACCTTATGATTATCTAATTAAAGATTAAAAATTTTACCCCCAAATTATAATAGTTAGCCACTGTTCTTCCTTTTCTTCTCTCGTCTTTTTGTGCTTTTTTTCTTTGTATCAGCCGCCCCCACTTACTCTTCTAAAGCCACGTTTTTTAAAACCTAATTTTTTTTTTGTAAAATTTCATGTAGCCCCTCAACCTTTCTGTAGTCGGTTAATTAACTTCTGCCAAATTTTGATTAACATAAAGCAATTGACTAAAATAAGTCACGTCTTTGACCTGAGGGACCTAACTGGTAACTGCTCTTTCTTGATAACCTAGTAATGTGGCTTGATTGTTTGCTTAATCTGAGTAATTGAAACAAGTAAAACAGTAATATGCATAAAAATTGTAATAAAAAAAAAAAAAAAAAAAGAAAGGGGGTTGAACTCATCTCAAACATCCATTTCGAAAGTAGGAAAATTGCGGCTAGGAAACTTCTTCCCATCTGAATAATCTTGATAAAATGAGAAAACATATTTGTTTTCTTTCAAACTTTATGATATTTCCATCAATTTAGTAAAAGCAAAAAATCGTCAGCACTGATGTATCTTGCTACATAACGCATTTTATCCACTTTCATTGAATCATTTTTTCACATGGCTTTTCAATTTTTTTTTCTTAAAAAATCAATAGTTGATGTTGATGGAACTGCGCTCCGGATTCATTTTCCATATGTAACTAGAGCTGAACTTTGAAATTTTCGGAAACAAGGGAAACTTTATTTATGAATTTAGCCTTCCGACCCAAAACAACTATGTGTTTTGAAGATATGGCCATTAAGAATTCAGGAATTTCAATATTCTTATTAGGCATTTTCTAAAATTGTGGGTCAAACAATAATTCAGTTACTTTCAGAAAAAAGAAAAAGAATTACAATACAAGGGTCATGCTATGATGCTGTTAAGTATTAATAGTCGCATAAATATGAACTGTTGGATTTAATCAATGGCTTATAAAATTAGAAGCCAGTTAGTGCAATATTTTAATTTTAATAATTTAAAATTAACAGGCTATCAGACCAATCTATTTAAAGATTTAAAAAAAGTTACAATCTATCTAAAATTATATATTTTTTAAACTATTGTTTAATACTAACATAATTGAAAATTATTTTTAATAATATTCTTTCTTTCTTTCTCACCAAAAATTTAGTAGATTAATAAATATAACGCCAAGAAATTAAAATTGTATTGTTCCAATTATAAATAATAAAAAGAGATCACTGTTAATATGTGTTGGTGAAGGTTAAATAATATTTCAATATTTATTATGCATAAATCTAAATTAATATGTATATTTGCATGTTTAATATTTTTATTTGTTAGTGATTAAGACAATATTTACATTTAATTAAAATAAAATTCTATCCACAAGCATATATATTACCTACAAATAGAAAATTACCTATGGTTTATTAATAGGTAATTTTCTCACATAATGCTCCACTACTTTCATGTAGTTCCACAAAATAAGTGCAACTACTTTTGACTAGTTCAAAATTAACTAATACCATAAAATTAAATAAGTAAAATAAATAATTTTAATTATTTTAAGAGTTTGTATCATTCCTTCCCCCTTGAAAATACTGTTGTCCTCAAGGGTAGATTTTTTTGAAATAATTTGCTTTCTCTTCCGTTTCCAATTCATAATTAGATATAATGATGCCTTGAAGCTCTTTTGAAAATTCACCATTGATCCAACCATGTTCTTCATCTCAATTTTTGGCACTTTACCGATGAATAATTTCTCATCATGGTGGCTTGGCAATTTGGCTTTGTCCTTAAAATAAACACTCTGCACCTTTGACTTGTAAGAGAAAACTCAAACCTTTTGAATGTTGATTTGTGGAATTTTCTTCGATGATGCCACTACTTTGCTGCATTGTTTAACACCTCCATCATGCGTTGCAGTTGCCAAATTGTCACTTTGTTGGAGACGTTGAACTTCAACCAAAGACATAGAATTTTCGTTCACAAGTTTGATATGAGGGCTACCTGAGTTCAACCTTGCATCCCATGTTCTTGAAATTTCATCCATTTTGCACAATAATTTCTTGGTAAGTTCCTTCTACTTAAGAATTATACCCTCCATCATCTTCTGAATGCTCTCAATTCTCTGCTCCACTGTAAGGATTTACTCCTTTTTTATTACCAATATCTAATACCAAATAATACGAACACTAATGTTTATAAGGAGAAATCAAATGAAATAGAAAAATTAGACGACAAATGTGTTGAACATGTGCATGCATGTGGCAAACAATTGCATGTGACTAGCATGCAACTTTTGACTCTTGGCATAAATTTGTTGAGTGAGTAGGAGGCATGCTATTAGCCTATATGGCTATAGATATTGATTTTGATGATAACAAACCACATGTATTGATTAAACAAAGATTTATGAATTGTGCTTTTATAATAAGAAAATGATGTTATAGAATTAAAGTGTTTTGGACTAAAATGAAAGTATTTTAAAATCTTTGAAATTGTTTTAAAATTTCGGATTTGGACTTATTTGAAACTATTTAAATATTTTGGGTCATTCTATAATTTCACCTAATTTGGGTGAAATCATAATTTCAAAAATTTTTGGGATTGAAAAAGCATTATTTAGAAATTATGAAATTGGACCTATTTAAAAGTTTTCATAACGTTTTGGGCTATAATATAGTTTTTATAAAGTTTTGGGGTCAAATTATAAATTTAGAAAATATTTCACTGTAGCAAGCGGCTAACCGGATATGAAAAGTGGCATACCGGATATTCCAAAATTCAAATTTTTACCTTAACGGTAACATAAAAGCGGCTAACCGGATTCTATAAACAGTAAGCCGGTTACGACCAAAATGTGCATAACGGCTAGTTTTTGAGCTCAAACTATATAAACTCAAATCCAATTCATTTTCAATCTCTCCAGCAAGCATAATCAAAAAGCACACGAGATATCTTGAGCTTTCAATTTGCAAATCACAAAACACATTGAATCATCTCTTGATCTTCATTTTTGAATATCTACTCTTTGAGTGAGTTTTGTTGTAACTTTCATTTCTTCATTTTAATTGTAAGTGTTTGAGTGTGTGAGACACTTGAGTGAAGTGATTGGGAGATAATCTCTTTGTTGTAAAGGTCCATTGACACCTTGAAGTCAATTGTAAACGGTTGAATCCTTGGAAAGGCTCGGATAGTGAAATCCTCAAGCTTGGATCGCTTGGAGGCGTGGACGTAAGCGGGGATTGCCGAACCATGTAAAAATTCGTGTGTTTGTTTCTCTTCTCTCTTACTCATTTGTTATTGTACTTTTATTGAACTTATTGTTTTCAATTTTATTAAGAAGTTAGATTGTTTGTTGTGTGGATTTGCTAGGATAATTTTTAAAATACCAATTCACCCCCCTCTTGGGTTGCACACTTATATTTCACATGCAACCTTTGACTTCAGCACCAAAGTGGAAATTTGAGAGAAATTTATATTACTTTAGTGCCCGCCATTGTTGATTTTTGGGCATTTCCTGGCCTATAATTAGCAGCTTCATTTGTCTTCTTCATTCATCCCATTTTCTCCAATTCAAGTGAGAGTGCTAAGAGGTGTAAATTAAGAGTGTTGAGATCTTTGAGCTCTAGTTCTAGTGTTTTTGAGAGTTTGGGTGTAATTGTGTTCTGGGTTGTGAGACAAAACATTACAATACTTGTAATTTTCCTTCTATCTTCGCCCGTGAACGTAGGCTAAAAGTCAAACCACATAAATTTTGGTGTCCTTATGTGATCATTATTTCTCAATTTCACTTTAGTTGTGTGTCTGCTTCACCCACCAAATTTACCAACGAAATGGGGTTAATTCGAGGAAACCCAAGCCTCCAAATAAGTATTGGTTATTCGAGTAACCAATAAACTCTCAATTACAACTTTTATGTTGCCAAAATAATAAACTCATGATGCTTTTTGTTGAATAATATCAAACTTTGTAGAATAAAGCTTATTTAAGATTACAACTTAAAAATTAGTAACACTAAGATGTTCTCACATAATGCTCCACTACTTACATGTAGTTCCACAAAATAAGTGTAACTACTTTTGATTAGTTCAAAATTAACTAATACCATAAAATTGAATAAATAAATTAAATAATTTAAATTATTTTAAGAGTTTGTATCACTTTGCATTTTTTGTTACAGTCCCTTTAAGTTTGTTATTTCTCCTTTATAACCTTTGTTGAATCAAAATTTTAATTTCGAAAAATAAAATGATCATCTCTCTCACCCACAATTTCAAAGAGGTTAATTTCCACATGTGCATAAAGTGAGCTAGGGTTAAAGTGCTTAAAAATTAGGAATGAGAAAAGAAAAAGGTCATGATCGACCCAAAAGTAGAACTATGTATCTTGGAAAAGGTAAAGGCGACACATTATACATCGAAAATTAAAACAAGCAAAAGGATTTGGCCCCTATCCTGATATAATAAACGCAGCCAAACTAAGCCACCGTCACAATTTAAAGGAAAATCGTATTGTGTTTGGAAGAAAACAAATTTACAGAGGAAAATAATATTCAGGAAATGAATGTTTATTGTTTATTTCACTTAATATCAAAAATAGTAAAACAAAGTATTTATATCAAGCTCGTGAGCTTAACTATAAACTGTAACTAACTGCTAACACTGAAAACAAAAAATAACAAAAATGAAAGATACAGAGCACAATAGACATGTGTAACTAATAAGCTGAGTTGTCAATGATCTGGCACACTCTCAATCACTTTGCTGACTTGGCTTCATTGGTCACTCTTTGCATTAACTGATCTTTGACTAAGCAGCTGAGATGTGCTTCCTAAATAGCCCCCCTCAAACTCAATGGGCAAGGTTGCACATTGCGTTTGCTTCTGAAAAAATTAAAATGATTGAAGGTTAAGGGTTTGGTTAAAGCATCTGCAATTTGTTCTTCACTGGGTATATAATTGATCTGCAATTCTTTGGCAACAATTTTGTCTCTAATGAAGTGCATATCCAATTCAATATGTTTGGTTCTTGAATGATAAACTGGGTTCTTTGCAAGCTCAGTGGCACTTTTATTATCACACCATATCACTGGAGTTGAAGTGCACTACAGATTCATTTCACTGAATAATGATTGAAGCCAAGTAATTTCTGCACAAGCTGAAGCAAGAGATCTATATTCACTTTCAGCACTAGATCTTGTCACAACTGATTGTTTCTTAGAAGACCATGAGTTAGATTATTTCCCAAGTATATGCAATATGCACCAACTAAATTCCTGTCATCAATGTCACAAGCCCAATTTGTATCTGTGTATCCAGTCAATCTCAGCTCTCCTTCAGTTCCAAATTTCAGTCCATAATCCTGAGTTTCCTTTAAGTATCTTAACACTCTCTTGCACGCCATTAGATGCTGTAAAGTTAGCATAGCAACATATTGACTAAGCTTATGTACTGCAAAAGCTATCTCAGGCCTTGTAAGTATTACATATTGTAAGCCTCCAACCAAACTTCTATATGCTGTAGGATCTTCAATGAATTGACCAAGTGAAACATAAGCTTGTTTCTGAAGCTTTGTTCTTGTAGTCATTGGTGTGTCACAACCTTTACAGTTTAGAAGCTCTGCTTCTGCCAACAAGTCTATACTATATTTCCTTTGAGACAAGAAAATACTTCCATTGTAGTAAGAGACTTCAATCCCCAGGAAATAAGACAAATCCCTAGATCTTTTAAGGCAAAAACTAAACTGAAATGAGAAATAAAATCTTCAAGAGCTTTGCTGTTAGGACTTGTAATTAATATATCATCCACATAGATTAGTACCATAATCATAGATCCTTTTTCTTTCTTCAAGAACAGTGATGTATCTGCCCTTGAGTTCTGAAATCCCCACTTAATCGAAGTTTCCTTGAGCTTATCAAACCATGCTCTAGAAGCCTGCTTTAGTCCATAAAGTGCCCGGTTCAATTTGCTAATATGACCAGGTTTATAAACATTGATAAAACCCTTAGGTTGCATCATAAAGACATCCTTAATCAAATCACCATTCAAGAATGCATTATTAATATCTACTTGCCTTATTTTCCAGTTGTTCATTGCAGCCAAGCTTAACACCACTCAAACTGTAGCTGGTTTAACTACTGGACTGAAAGTCTCAAAGTAATCAACTCCTCCTACTTGTTGAAATCCCTTTGGAACAAGTCTGGCTTTAAACTTAGCAACACTACCATCAGTATTATACTTGACTCTAAATATCCATTTATTGTCAACAACTTTATGGTCAGAGAATTTAGGTACTAGAATCCAAGTATTGTTCTTCATTAATGCATCATACTCATCTTTCATTGCCTGATACCACCTTGGATCTTCTAATGCTTCTTCAACTGTATCTGGTTCCCTATTTGATAGAGTAGCACAATACACCTTTGGTTTGATTATGCCTGATTTAGCTCTAGTGATCATTTTGTGTGTTGGTTGATGAATAGTTTTCTGGTTCTGTGAAGATGTGTTGGTTGATATGTCATGTGATAAAATTGGATTTTGAGGTTCTGGTTGAAAAATTTTAGCTGATACAGGTGAATTGTTTGTAATTGGTGTTTGTGTGTAATCTCGAGATCCAAGTAAATCATATTGTTGATTTTGTTGAGCAGTAATTGTATGATTAGAACTTGATAAAGATTGAGTTCTGTTACTGCTGGTTCCTGTTAAGAAAGGTTCTTCAAATCTGCTATCAGGAGGTAGACAAGTGAAAAACTTATTGTTGGTTAAGTGATTTGACAGACTCAGAGACACAAGGTGAAATATTAGTTTTATCATCAAGGAGAGTTGAAGGAAAACAAGTTTCATCAAATGTGATATGTCTGACAATATACACTCGACTTGAAGGATGAAGACATTTATAACTCTTGTGTGATGGACTATACCCAATGAATATACACTTGTTGGAATGAAAATCAAACTTGTGCTTATTATAGTCTCTCAAGAATGGATAACATAAATAGCCGAAACACTTAAGAAAAATATAATCTGCTTTATGTTTAAACAAATTCTCGTATGGTGTTTGATTCTTGAGCACTGGAGTGGGTAACCTATTGATGTGAAATATTGCAGTATGAAAGGCATCCCACCAGTATTGAAAAGATAAATTTGCTTGAGCTAGCAGAGTTAAACCAAGTTCAACTATATGTCTATGTTTTCTTTCCACTGATCTATTTTAATGATGTGTATAAAGATATGAGTGTCTAAAAATAATACCATTTTGATTTAGAAAATCTGTAAACACTCTATATTCTCCCCCCCCCCCCCCAATCAGATTGCAACATCTTGATAGATGTACTGAACTGATTTTCAACCTGAAGTTTGAACAACTTAAAGACTACTAAAGCTTCTTACTTAAGCTTGAGGGGATAAATCCATGTATATTTGCTATAATCATCAACAAAGCTAATGTAGTACTTATATCCATTCCTAGACAGAAATGGTGAAGGCCCCCAAAGGTCTGTGTGTATAAGCTCCAAAACATGAGTAGTTTTGGTATCTGTAGTTGCAAAATGTAGCCTATGAGATTTTCCCAATTAACAGGCTTCACACACATTATGACTAGAATTTTTGAGTGACTGCAGAGAGACTTTAGCACAATTATAAAACTTCAGCAAGTGTATTAGAACATTCAAATTTGGATGACCAAACTTTCTATGTAACAAGGTTAATTGATCAACTGCTTGAGTACAATTTGATGAAACAAAATTGAAACAAGCCTTAGCAAAAGAATCACATTTATTTGAGGTCTGATTGTTTCTATTGACAAAAGACAACATAGACAAAGGCTTATTTGAATGAACGACTGACATATGTGACTCATGAGATTGAGTATTGGGTGAACTAGGTTTAAGTTGCAGCTTGTACAGTCCTTTCTCAGAAAGTCCCTGCAGAAGAACTTGTCCTTTCATTTTGTGTAACACCCCAAATCTAACACGTGCGGAGCACGTGAAGAATGAGGTTACTCACAAATCATTAATCTTTACTCATAAGTTTCAAATTGAAATTCCTCCAATTCTTATTCAAATAAATCCATAAATCCAAACGTCAAATACTAAATAATCTCTCTCTCGGACATATAAAAATAATAACAAAAGTCTCAAACTCCAAATTACACGTTCATAATAAATGTAACTAAATAGAAACACAAGTCTATTCCTCCTCTTATTCAATAGCAAACGGAAACTGGAAATCACTAACTCCAAAGCTAAGTGCACCTCTCAAAAGAAACTTAATCTGTAAAAAAGTAATGACGAGGGGTGAGCCGTCAACTCGGTAAGTAAAACCATTCCTAACAAACTAGGCCTATCGATACCAAAAATATTGCAAGCCTTCTTTTGTTTAAAGCATATATCATAATCCATAATTTTCATAAAACGATATATCACAATAACATAAGATAAATTCTTAATAATTCAGAATATTCAAAAGCATATTTACTTACGAAGCAAATCATGTAATACGTATACAGAAAACAAACAGGTTAGCTCATGTCACATAGTGTCACCTATAGTCCCGGTGACCCGGCCAGAAACATAATCAGAATATCGTGTGCACACTCAGAACAGAAACCTAGTACTGGTCTAGACGGATATATCGTATATTACGATCAGAATCAGAATCAGACTAACTATGGACAATGAGCCAAAGCATTAAGAATCTCATACAATCATCAATAATTGAAATCAAACATAGGTACAAAACATTCGTATCAGTTTCATAAAAGTTCATATCAATAATATAGGCTTGCATAACATTTTAAAGATAACATCATAAAAGGTTGTCATGTCATAAAATCATTTACATATTAAAAAGCATTTATAAAATACTTTGTTAAAAAGAATGGTTTGAAAACATTTACATAAAGCTAATTTTGTTATCAAAATTAGTAATCCTTTAAGTAGTATCAAAACATTTATACTTATAATAATAATAGCAAAATACTTATACATATCCAGTACATTAGGAATGAAGTTACTTACCTCGACAAATGAACTTGGATTAACACACCTCTAAGCTTCTAAGAGCCTCAAACACCTTCAAAACCTTAAACAAATACAAGATATGACAATCAATAACTTATTCTAAGAATTTGATTTTCTAATTCATACCCGTACAGGTCTGATTCTCGGAATTTTAACTCTTAATCCAAGTCTCAGAATGATATAAAATCCTATGGAACCATTCTGGACATCCATGAGTACCCCATGTAAAATTTACAAGAGAATCCGATATCAAAAACATTTTAAAAACTATTTACTTCTCAGCAAATTCGAAACTGTTTTCACATAATCTAAACCAAACAGAACGGGTTCCGTGATTTTTATAAAATAAAATACTAATCAGAAAATTATGAAATTAAAACTGGGAATCCTAGACACACATATTAACATACATATAAACTTTCAGAATTTTTTGAGTTCATTTGGTGGTACAAATAGTCTTGTGAATCTGATCACAATACTGGAATCGTGGATTTCCAGTGCAGTGGTTTCTATTTCCAAAATACGTATAAAATTGAAAACGAAGTTGAATTTAATGAAATAAAATTTAATCAAGAAGCCCTACATGTCTAGTTTCCAGAAATATAAATTTTATAAGAAAATTCGTTCAGAAAATATAGCTTTAAAATTCGAGATCCTCATGCTGTCCAGAATTATCCTGTGCTTAATACGTCAAGGATTGATTAACTAAACTCATACTAAATCAAAACCCTAAGCAAAGTCTAAATATATTCTAAACCATGCATCATGATCTACAACCATTAGAATCGTGCCAATATAAACCCTAGTTAGATAGAGTGATTAGAAATCTGTTGAGAACATGGAGAACAACTTACCCGTCGCTTTGATTCTCTCCTAAACAAAGGTTTGAATCCTAAGATTTGGGTAAGAGCGTAAAGAGCAGCAGAGAAGAAGAATAAACGTTGTGAACTTAGGGTTATGGAAGGGGGAAAAGTATGTATTTATAGGGGATCTTAAGAAACCTTATTCAATAAGGAAAAATAACCCTTTTCACTACAAGAAAAAAAGGATACGGCAACGATTTAAATACGTTGTTAATTACATACAACAACGAGGACCTGCACGTTGTTGATGTTGATGTTGTTGAATGTCCATGACCTTTGACAACGGACAATTCACGTAGCAAAATGCAACCTTGCCTGTGGTCATTTGTCATGTAACCACGCTCTATTTTCGTAGCTGATGTCTCACGTTTCAACACTTTTCACCACAAACTTTTTGATGTTGTCATTTTCTATACAACAACAATACATGCTCGTTGTTATTTGTAACATTTAACAACAACAGCGTACTCGTTGCTGTTTTTAACATTTAACAACAATACATGCTCGTTGTTGTTTCTAACATTTGACAACAATGAATGCTTGTTGCTAGTTGTAATATTTAAGACAATTAAACATTACCTATTGTTAATTTGCAAGTTGTTAAATGCACCTTTTTTTTCTTATTTCATACATTAGTTTTATCACTGTATACTTTTGTCCTACACAAACATATGCACAGTAATAACACATTTCCAAAATATAATTTCATTAAAAATGTATTCAAGCATAAAGTTAATACATTTGAAGTATCATTATCACAATAGTTTCTAAAATCTTAAATACATATAAAACAACAAAATGAGATATGAACAACCAAAACATAAGTTAAAACATCTTTGAGTGATCTTTAAAAAAAAAAGTTTCTTTAAAGCTCAATACCCCCAAGGAAACCTCTAGCAAAACAAAATTAATTCCTGCACAACAAAGTTCAAGGAAAAGAAAATAAGTAGCATTTTATAAAAACATAAATTAACTCTATATGTGTGTGTATGTGTGTGCATGTGTACATATATATTTGTTGATCGATAAAATATCATAGCAAGATGAATCACAACTATTACTTTGTCTAAATTAATTTGATGCAACTCCTAGGCCAAGCAACAGTACTCCCCAAAGCTTCATTGATTGTTCGAGCTTCATCAGTCATCTTGTACAATTCAACATCTTCCTTACCAAGAGTAATTGACTCCACCCAAACTTTCCAACAATCCCTACCAAGAGGCACGTGATGGACTCTTGCCTTAGGATCAGTTGATGCAACCTTCCCCTCAGCCACAACCTCAACTGGATCATCTGAGTACCAATGCAATAGTTGACAGCTTGCATTTTCTAGCTCAAGATTTTCATGCATTGTACCACTTCCTTGTTGTGACTACAAGTATAAAAAATAAACTAAAATAAAATAGCAAAACTTATCACAAACTACAGAAGTGGGATATGGTAGGAACAAAAGAAACTTACTCGAGGAGTGCATTCATGAGCGCTCATCACATCATCAGGTCTACCAAGATTCTGTAAAATTAAAAGTAACTATATTGAAGTGAAAGTAAAATAAAAATGATTTTATATTACCTAATATTGTTGATGCATATATACTTTATCTTATTTTTTTTAGTTTAAAAAAAATAAAAATAGT
The DNA here is from genome assembly GCF_022201045.2 of Citrus sinensis. Taxonomy (NCBI): domain Eukaryota; kingdom Viridiplantae; phylum Streptophyta; class Magnoliopsida; order Sapindales; family Rutaceae; genus Citrus; species Citrus sinensis. The sequence continues at coordinate 33,419,505 of NC_068558.1, read as the reverse complement.
AAATGATTTACCTGTTTTAACATAAAAGCAGTCATTTGTTCAAACTTTTGTTCAAGTATCTCCACTCTTTGAGATTGAGTATGCAACTGGCTTTCAAGTTCTCTCACTTTTTGAGTAGATCGATTATGCAAATTCTCCGCAGTAGGAGTAACCCCAAATCCACGTGCCCGAACTCGTCCACGTTTTTCAGAACCATAAGCTTTTGCAACAGCATCATTTCTTATGTCTATGTTCTCATTCGGATTATTATCTATTTCTTGATACTCTACAACCTTTTCCTAAAGCATAAATTATTTATATATTAGTTACATGGAAAAATAAAAGTCACAGAAGTAATAAATATATGATTTGGTTTCAAGAGTTGCGAACCATTCTTCTTCCAACTGCTTCATTAGCAGGCTCACCGTTCCTTTTACGATGTCCCTCAAGCCAAACATCTACCCTTGTTATTTTTGTTGGATCTGAACATTTCTTTTTCTACAATAAAAAGAATAGAAATTGTAAATTATAGCAAAATCAATAAAAATACAGCAAAATTATTTTTCGTATCTTACCATATTATGCTCTGTACGAGCATAGCCTCTTCGACCCATTGTATGTACCTCTTCTTGTTCATTTCGCATATTTCGAAACTTCTTGCTTATTTCCTATCATGTAAAAATAAAGTCTTGTATTGATATGAATTTATCTTAACATAAATAATAGATATAATTACTTACTTCAAACTCTAGAGACAATCTATGTTTCACAAAAGCTTCCCAATCTTCATCAAATATAACATTTTTCGGCCGAATAAGAGCAAGGGCACGTGACCTATTCGCTTTCTTGTTCGCTTCCTTAATCTTTGTTGTTATCTCTGATTTGTATTGTCTCCATCGATCTCCTAGATTTCGAAGTGCTAAGTGCTTTTGGGATTCATTTACAATAAATCTTTGCTGTAAAATAAAGAAGCATCTTAGTAGTTAAAACAATAAATTATTATTAATATGAATACAAAATATACCTTAATTAATGACCAAAGATCTTCTTTAGTTTTTGAAGGAACTAGACGCCAATCTTTGATCACAATAGGCACATGCTCTCTTGCTGCAACTCCAGCAAAAGTGGCGTACTTCTCTGAATTAACTCCCACTGGTTGACTTCTTGCATTGAATTCAACAAGTAAGGGAGTATGATCTCGAATCACTGCCAGTGTAGTAGGGCCTCTTTTTCGTTTGCCATTGTTAGTGCTAGGTGTAGATGTTTCGACATTCTCACGACTGTTAATTGTTAGCCTTACATTTTCTTCTCGAGTGGCAGCAACAAAGAGCGCTTGCTGTTGTTTTTTGGCTCTTTTTTCAGCTTTTTTAGATGACTGTATAATGAAAACTTTATATTTAGGTAATATTGTGAAATACAGTATGAATAAAATAATTAATGTATTAAAATAAGTAACGAATTCACTTACCTCTGCACCTGTCATCTTCTCCCACTGTTAATGCTTGCTACAAAATACAAGAAAACAATTATATATCTTATGATAATAGTAAGCATAGATTAAACAAAAAAAAAACTGCAGTACACATATTATATGAACAATACTTTAAGTAAAACCAAAATATTACAGCTGTACGAGTTGACAAATCAATATCACATAAAATCATTATAAGAAAGAAATAGAATAACATAGCACTTAAAAAAAAAAGTTACACATCACAAATTATATCATCAACATCAGTTCTTTTATTTGGTGCATCCTCATTGTCATCTTGTATTTCAAGTTCTCCCACTTCAATTGACATAGGTGGCTCATTATCACTTTCATCATATAATTGTAAATCTTGAAATCCTCGTGATGGTGCTTTCAAAACAACATACCAATTTGAAGAATTTGTTTCCCTAGAATAAAATACTTGATTAGCTTGCGATGCTAAAATAAATGGGTCTTTTTCAAATTGGCTTTGCCCCTCATGAAGGTTAACCAAGATGAAACCATCATCATCTCTGACACCATTTACAATATTTGCCCAATCACATCTAAAAATGGGGAGTTGAAAAGTATGGTAATCAAGAACTATAATCTCTCTCAAAACCCCATAGTAAGTGACTTTTCCAATCACTTGTGTATTGTCTTTTGCACTAGCTCTACAAATTGTAGTTGCTTCGAGTGAAACACCACTATTTTGTCTTGACTTCTCTGCATCCTTCGTGTGAAATCGAAGGCCGTTTATTACAAATCCAGAATATGACATTGATTGTACTCTTGGTCCACGTGAAAGCCATTTCAAAATATTTGACACATTAATGTGATTCTCCATAACCTTAATCAGTTAAAACAATAAGAATTGATAGAATAAGTTAAATAATTATATAAAATATTATGTTCTAAAATAATTTAAAATAAATATTTGATAACCTTTTCATGCAACCAGACATTAAATGTTTCCACATGTTTCTTTTGTAGCAATTTTTCATTCTTTTCAAATCGTCTATCTGAACCTTTTAATTCTTCCAAGTGCTCTCTGAAAATAAAGATAAAAATATTAAACTTAACTATTAAATATTAATTCAAAATGTTCGTAATAGATATGACTAAAAACCTTACTCTATATAAGGCTGGACTTCCGAACTGTTGAATAGGATACAACGATGGGCAATCTTTAACATCTCATCTGAAAGAGTTATTAATTTACCTCCTGATATTGGACGCCCTTCTAATAAAAATTTGTTCTCAAATTCCTCATTGCGTCCATGTTTGGATCCTATTTGAGCAGCCTTTTTTACATACTTGCCACAAAACATTGCATACTCTTCAGCAAGGTACCGTTCAGCTATGCACCCTTCAGCTCGTGCACGATTTCTAACATATCCTTTTAGGATCTTCATATGCCTAGGACAAAAAGTAGCTAGATTAATGATTTATAATTAATTCTATTTTAATGATAATACACTGTAAAGTTAAATAGTTACCTTTCAATAGGATACATCCAACGATATTGTACAGGTCCACATAGACGAGCTTCGCGTCCAAGATGAATTGTTAAATGAACCATAATATCAAAGAATGACGGTGGAAAGAATCTCTCCAACATACATAGGGTCTCAACCACTTCTTCCTCTAGCTTTTCTAATCTATTTCTATCCAAAACTCTACTACATAATTCTTTGAAAAAGGCACACAAACGAAGAATTGCTTTTCTTGGACCTTTTGGTAAAATTCCTCTCAAAGCTACAGGTAAAAGTTGTTGTATTAAAATATGGCAATCATTAGACTTTAGGCCAGTTATCTTGTGCTCTTTCACTGAAATACAGTTGGTAATGTTTGAACCATAACCATCAGGTAACTTTATATCAGCAAGCCGCTTGCAAAAAAGTTCTTTTTCTTCCTTAGAAAGTGTATGTGAAGCAGCTGGTAAGCAATAAAAATTCTCCTCTTTTTTAGGATGTAAATCCTTCCTAATGTCCAAGTGTATAAGGTCTAAGCGAGAATTAAGGCCATCTTTAGACTTACCTTTCATGTTCAAAAGCGTACCAATTATGCTATCACAAATGTTCTTTTCAATATGCATTACATCCAAGTTGTGACGCAAAACCAAGTCCTGCAAAAATTAAAAAGTAAAGTTTGTTAAGATTTTAAATTTTAATCAAGAAAGTAAAGCACCAAAAATTTATCACAGAACATATTTAATGACAGCTCACCTTCCAGTATGGCAATTCAAAAAATATCGATTTCTTTTTCCATAATTGAGATTCATTTGTGCTCCTTTTTCTTTTTTTGCTCCTCTTTCCCCAATCATTTACAATATCTTTAACTTCTTTATATATATCTTCACCAGTGAACAATTTAGGTTTACCTTTTTCTTCAACATGCCCATTGAACCATTTGCACTTGTTTCGAAAACTATGTTTACGAGGAAGAAACCGTCTATGACCCATGTACACATGTTTCCTACTATGTGGTAACCACTCTGAATATGTGTTTGTACGACATACAGGACATGCCAACTTTCCTTTTGTAGACCATCCTGATGTGTTTGCATAAGCTGGAAAATCATTGATCGTCCACATCAAGATTGCTTTCAAATTAAATGTTGATTTCTCCACAGCATCATACATCCTAACTCCATTTACCCACAACTTATTTAAATCTTCTACAAGTGGTGCCAAGTAAACATCTATGTCATTACCGGGCTGTTTTGGCCCAGGGATTAATAAAGTCAACATTAAGTTTTCCTTGGACATGCACAACCATGGAGCCAAGTTGTACATAGATAAAATGACAGGCCAACAACTATAACTCGTGCTAAGATCTTGAAAAGGATTGAAACCATCAGTAGCAAGACCAAATCTGATATTTCGAGGATCTAATGCAAACGATGGCCATTTTCTATTTATGGTCTCCCATGCAAGAGAATCAACTGGATGTCTCATCTTACCATCTTGGCTTTTATGACTTTGGTGCCATCTCAGTTGTTTTGCCAATTCTGTGATCCCAAACATCCTCTTAAGTCTTGGTATTATTGGAAAATAGCGCAAGACTTTTGCAGGTATGCCTTGATGAATTTTATTAGTTCGTTCATCAACTTTCCAGCGAGAAGAACCACATTTAAGACATGTATTTGCATGTTCCAAGTCTTTTCTAAATAGACAGCAATCATTTATACAAGCATGTATCTTCTCGTACCCAAGTTCAAATGCCTTCAACAATTTTTTTGTTGAATAAAAAGAATCTGGAAGTGTATTTTCTGGTGGTAACATATCACAAAATATTTGAAGCATCTCATTAAAACTACTGTCAGATAACCCGTGGGTAACTTTATGCTTGAATAACACTACAGTTGCTGACATTTTAGAGTAGTTTGTACAGCCTGGGTACAATGGAGTCTCAGCATCTCTAACTAAATTTTGAAGTTCCTCTCTTTCTACATATGTATTCTCTGTAGCATTTGCTTCTTGAAAGCATGCTTGATCTTTATACATCCCATAAGTTTCTGTCATTTCAAAATCTATGTATTGATTTGATGTGTATGTATTCCCCTCACCCCTGTATTGCATTGTTGCAGTAGAACTCTCCCCATGAAGGACCCAATTTGTATAAGTCGGATCCATGCCCTTAATAACCAAGTGCTCGTAGACTATATCAAAATGATGGCGTTGTAAATTCTTACAATATCTACAGGGACATACTATAACATCTAAGTTTCCCAAACAAGCACGTGCATTATTGACAAAGTTACGTACTCCCAACCTATAATCCTCTGTGTGTCTACAATAAAGATTTTACCGAACTGGAAAGTTAATTGAATTTCACTAATTTCGTACAAACAAACTGTTTTTTTTTTAAGAGGAAAAATGAAAAATAATATTTAGAAATAAGGCAAAATAATACCTTGATAGGTGAACCCACCCTTTATCCATTTTCGAGCAACTATTAAAACCTGTTTACATGAGCAAATAGTAAGTTGAAATATAAAAAGTTACATAACAATATATTCAAGACAAGAACAAAGTTACACATGACTCTTTCTATTTTATTTTCATAAGACTTTGTATAATTGTTATTTTTTAAATTCAATATCTTCTATATTATTTACTAGTTTAAATGTCAATACAAAAGTAAATAAGAAAAAAATTTATTTATTTTGTAAGAAGAAAACAGACGAATAGTGTATTATTACTATTATTATTTTTTATAAACAAACAATTATCTAAGAGTAAAAGAGACATCTTTTACTAAGAGTAAAACTAACGATACCCATTATTGACAAAGAGTAAAAGAGACACCTTTTCATGTTATTTTACTTGCAAAAAAACAATAAAGAATGAAATATATATAAACCTTTTCAATTTCAAGGATGTTGTCTTCTTTGTTCTGGACCACAATCAAAAGCTTCTTCTTCTTGGGACCACAACGTATACACCTGGAATTTTAGATAAAAAAATCAAAGAGTAACTCAATTTAAGTTCCAATAGAGAGAATGTGTGTTAAACAAAAGAAGACCCAAACCTTATTTCTTCTTGACAGTCACGAAGGGGAAGGAATAATTGAGGGATTTTCACCAAGAGGAAGAAGACAAGTAAAGAGAAAGATAAAGCTGGAAAGTGAGAAAGTGAGAAAGTGAAAAAGTGAGATCAGGTAACTTTACCAAGTGCTAACGTTTTGTCTTATTAGTAATTAAGATATTATTTTTTATTAATTGATAATGTAGAGTTTTTTTATTTGTGCCCTTTTTTTTTTGGGCTGACAAAAGTGATTTTCATTAGTTAAAAATAATAAATAGATTTGAATGTATTTATGTCATTTTTTATTTAAAAAAATTATTTGTGGTAAAAAATTTTTTTTTCATTTTATACAAAAATAAATTAATGATTTAATAGGATAGATTCAATAATTATATGAATAACCACCTATTATTTAAAATTGGTTGGTTACTTTTTTATTACTAGTTTTTTTAATTTGAAAAGGCTTTATTATTACTATAGAGAAATTATAAATATAAACATTTTTCACCTATGGCAAATTATGTCATGGTTGAAAACAATTGACAACAAACTAAAAAATGTTGTGCTACATTCTCGATAGCAACGTGCCTTTTAGAATGTTGTCGAAAATGAATTTTTTAACAACATGCTTATATTGTACGTTGTTATTTGTCTTACCAAAACCGCCACAATCAGAAAACTGTTGTAATAATGTTTTTCACAACGCGCCTTAAAGCATGTTGTTGAAAGTAAACTTTAAGCAATTTTTAACAACGCACGATCTTAAAATGTTGTTAAACATCATATTTTACAACACGCGTAGCATGCATGTTGCTGAATTCCTGTTGCTATATCTCTTTTTTCTTGTAGTGTTTCCAAAATGATCTCATAAATAACCTCTATTTAATTAGTACCCCTTTCTAAATAAGGGTTATAGGCCACCCATAATTCTCAATGAAAACCCAATTTCCATAATTTAATATGTATGGGAATTTGTGGCGTTACATTTTGTCCTTCACAAAACAAACATTAACACAAAATTCAACAGAAATGTTATTATTTGAGGTTAGTTTAGATATGCTTAAAAGATTTTTAGTTATAGAAGGTACAAGCAGTATATCCTTTAGCAGAATGCAGGTAGTTTTAGAACCAGACAAACGAAGAGAAGCATTACCAACATGAGTGATAGTTAGGCCTTGACCATTTCCTATGATGAGTTGATCATTACCTTTGAATTCCTCTCTGATATGTATATTGGTCATGTTGTTTGGTAGATGATGTGTAGCTCCACTATCGAAATACCAACTTTCATCAGCAGGCCCTTCAAAATTGGCCATATAAGCAGTTCCAAGGGAATATGGAGTATGAAAACCAGGCATGCATACAGGAGACATTCCAGCAGAATATTCATCAAAACTAGGCATATAAGATGGCATGTAATTAGCTGGTTCAAAATTAGTCATATAAGCAAACTTTGGAGTTTTTCCTTTGTTGTAAACTCTAGATGGAGCTGGAACAAAATCCTCATTGAATCTATACCAGCAAACATCAGCACTATGTCTAGATTTAGAACAGATCTGACAGATTATAACTTCATAAGAAATGCTAGCAGCATTTTGATGTGAATTTCCAGAAAAATTGGATGGCATAGTAGGAGACATGCCATTGAAGACTTTTCCTTTCATCTGATGCATGTTTTGACCTCTACCATAACCACCAAAGCCAGAGTATCCTCCATTGAAACCATTAAATCCAAAAAAATTTCTTAAAGGAAAACTTCTACCAGTGCCTAATCCTCTTCCACCATGATAATTGCCTTGAAAACCTCCTGTATAACCACCTCTTCTATAGTTTCCCCTTGTTTGTGCAAAATTACCATTGAACATGCCTTGTGCAAAATTAGCATTGAAAACAGTTTTAGAATCTTGCTCTTGTTGCTCAAGCCTAGGTTTATGAGTGAGCAACAATGCATATGCATCATCAAAATCCATTCTACAAGCAGTGATAAAAGAAGCTAAATCTAGATTGCCTAGTCCAAGACCATTTAGAATGTGCAGCAACAATTCTCTATCATTCAAAGGACTCCCAGCACAAGCAAGCTTATCAGCTAATGCTTTCATTTTCATGCAATAATCTTCAACATTCATTGATTCTTTCTTTAAAGTGTTTATTTCATACTTGATTTGAAGTACCTTAGCTTCATATTGTACTCCAAATTTCTTCTCAAGTGTTTTCCATACAGTATATGAACTATCAAGATTAATAACAAGACCAAGTGTACCTTCACTTATTGAAGATAAGAGCCAGCCAAGAAGTGTTTGATCTTGTGATTTCCAGGTGATAAACTCTGGATTCTCGATCAGCAGATCCCTCAGCTGTTCTTCGAGTAATGCACTGCTCTGGTTCAAATTTTGTTCCATTAATAAAACCTTCAAGTCTGTTGCCTCTTATGGAAGCTAATACTTGAGATCACCAAATTAAGTAATTGATTCGATCTAACTTCACAGGAGTGATGAATGAAAAATTTGTTGAGCTTATTGAATTAGTGTTTGTGTTTACGATTGGATTGCTGGAGCTAGCCATATTGATCTGGCTCTGATACCATAAAGGAAAATCGTATTGTGTTTGGAAGAAAAAAAGTTTACAGAGGAAAAGAATATTCTGGAAATGAATGTTTATTGTTTATTTCACTTAATATCAAAAATAGTAAAACAAAGTATTTATATCAAGCTCGTGAGCTTAACTATAAATTGTAACTAACTGCTAACACTAAAAACATAAAATAACAAAAATGAAAGATACAGAGCACAATAGATATGTGTAACTAATAAGCTGAGCTGTCAATGATCTGGCACACTCTTAATCACTCTGCTCACTTGGCTTCATTGGCCACTCTTTGCATTGACTGATCTTTGACTAAGCAGCTGAGATGTGCTTCCTTAAAACAATTGATTCAGAAAAAAAAAAAAGTTCAATGATTGATGTGCTTCTCTTACTTCTAAGTGGCACAATACCATTTGTGAGTTTGCTTGCACGTATGTTCTTCAATCAAAGGAAGCTATGTGAGCCTAAATTATAAGCACAAATCCCCATACAGTCAACCCTCCTTCTTTATGTTGTTTTTATTTTTTATTTCAAACATGCATCTCCATTTAAAGCATTGCATGATGTTTTAATGAAAAAATCGTTTCATATCGCTCCGTTCCTCCATTTTTGCTAACCTCACATGCTCTGTAGGTTATATAAATATTGATTCCTTCATATTCTTTAAAAACAGCAATAATTATTTAAACCCTAAATTCATGGCAATATTTAGTTTTTGGTTTTAGATTAACAGCAGAGACAGTAAATATAAATTACTTCAAGAGTCCATTAATTCATGTCTTGAACACTCACATGCGCAGACAAATGTGTATTGAGCTTTTTGGTTTGCGACTGCTACATTCCATGTTTTGGGGCTTGTTACGGGCATTTTCTTTTCTTTCTTTTTTTTTAGTTTATTTTTCTCTTTTTTTAAAAAAAAATTAAAGATAGATGTGATTTGTTGAATTCTGGCAATTACTCTTAATTAAATTTTCGAAAGGATATTATTGTATGTACAGAAAAAAATTAAACAAGTTTTCAACACCTAAAGAAATCCAACGTAATTTAATTCATCTAAACTAAATTTTATATTGCACATGCATTAGGTTAGTCGAGTACTAGTAATAATAGTGGGTGATGGTTGGAGTTTCGTGGGTGAGATTTCTAATTCCCTTATAGACTTTTATTTTTCTGAAAAAAAATATAAAAAAATGGTATGATATGATATTCCAGGTGGCAGATATCAACATCATTTTGACTGTTACAAACTACTGCTAATTCTAACGAACTATAACAACTTCAGCTGATTATCACGTGTACAAGTGATTACATAACCACCAGGTGCCAGCTGGCATGCCATGTCATAAACTCTCAACCGTAAGCTGGAGCTGCTGCTATCCTCTGCTTTACAGTCTATGCTACTGATGTGAGCTTCCTTAATAACATATTCTTTTTTTGTTTTGTAAAACAATTTTTTATCTGAAAAATAAATAAAGAAATTGGCAGTCAAGCTCTTCACATACATTTAAAATTAATTATAAAACAAAATTTGAGGCGATACCACCAATAGAAGTTACCGTTAGATTAGCTAACTCCAACAATTAATGGTACTGTGTGAAAGTAAATCCCTTAAACAACTAGTAATGTATAAAAAAATCATTTGGTCAACACTCATAAACCTTTTTTCAGTTGGGCAGTTGAAATCCGCATGTGGTTAACTTGTAGTCGGTTAATTAACTTCTGCCAAATTTTGATTAACATAAAGCAATTGACTAAAATAAGTCACGTCTTTGACCTGAGGGACCTAACTGGTAACTGCTCTTTCTTGATAACCTAGTAATGTGGCTTGATTGTTTGCTTAATCTGAGTAATTGAAACAAGTCAATCAGTAATGTGCACAAAAATTGTAACCACTAAAAAGAAAAGGAAAAAAGTTGAACTTTATGTCAAAACATCCCTTTCGAAACTAGCAAAATTGCGGCTAGTTATAAGAAATAAGAAGAAAATAATTTCATTAACGAAAATGCACACGGTGGACTGAAACTGCTTCCCACTTGAATAATTTTGATAAAATGAGAAAAAAAAATATTTATGTTAATTACAAAAATAACATCTAGATAAAGAGACGTACTATGATAACGAACATTTTATCAACTTTCAACGAAATTTTCTTTTTCTTTTTTTCTTTTTTCACGTGGCTTTCTTAATTTTTTTCTTAAAATCAATAGTTGATGTTGATGGAACTGTGCTCTGGATTCATTTTCCAGATATAACTAGAGCTGAAATTTGAATACTGACATTTATTGTGTGCCTAATTTATTCTCTTAAGCGAAAGTAAGATCAACAAATTAACGTCACGTGAAAAACAAAAATTTCCGGAAACAAGGAAGCCGTGAAACAAGGGAAACGTTATTTATGAATTTAGCCTTCCGACACCAAAACAACAATCTGTATTTTGAAGAAATGGCCATTCAGAAATTCGGGAAATTTCCATATTCTTATTAGGCACTTGCTAAAATTGTGGGCCAAACAATAATTCAATTACTTTCAGAAAAAAAAAATTATAATACAAGGGTCATTCTATGATGCTGCTATAAAAATTACAATATTAATAGTTGCATAAGCATGAACCGTTCGATTTAATCAATGACCTGTAAGATTAGAAGTTAGATACCGAGGCTTATCCATATAATTGACGGGTAATTTTTAAAAACCTCCCCTGAGGTTTGGGCTTGTTGCAAGTAGATGGCGAGAATTGATTTATTTGTAAAAAACCCCCTACCGTCAGTTAAGTTTAACATTGACCGTTAGTTGACCGTGCAAAGACAATATTACCCTTAACAATAGTTTATAAACGAAAATAACTAAAAAAAAATCAAAATTATTAGCTATTTTACACTTTTTAAATTATTGATATTTTATTAAAGTTCTTATAAAAAATTAAAATTAAAAAATTAAAAAATCCTCTTTAAATTATTGATATTTCCTTAAAATTCCTACAAGAAAGATAAAATTAAAAATTTAAAAATGAAATAGTCATAATCTTTACCTATGATATTGTAAATTTTTAGAATTGACAAGGATAAAATTGTCAAAAAATAGGATTTGTGCTTTTTGCACCAATAATTTTAGTTTTTTTTTAGTTATTTTCGTTTACAAACTATTATTAAGGGTAATATTGTCTTTACACGGTCAACTAACGGTCAATGTTAAACTTAACTGACGGTATGGGATTTTTTACAAATAAATCAATTCTCGCCATCTACTTGCAACAAGCCCAAACCTCAGGGGAGGTTTTTAAAAATTACCCTATAATTGACTTGATAGCCCAAAGGGATAATGGAAATATATATTAACCAACAAATGAACAATCTGAATGAGTTTGCAGGCCTTTTAGTGGTTGTAGCATTTGACAAAATTATTAGCTGTGTACTTTTCGTTTATCCAATGTTAATTCATGCAGTATTTACAGGTTACCCAAAAACTTAGTCCGAATGATTTTTAGACCGTTTTATTTTGCTGTAACTTCAAGCAACAAGGAGAGATAGTTCACAGAAATGAACATATCGTTTCGCGGGAATTGAGGAGGCATTGGTCTTGTGCTCAAGGCAAACAAAGGGGCATAATTTTACATGGCACCAGAAAAGCAGAAAATGGATAAGCACTTTTTATCTGTTAATTTATTAACTACCTTTGAAATCTCTCATCTTACGAAACCATATGTGGACGTGCAGTTGTCTTTTGTATGTATTTGTTGCTTCTGTCATCAAATATCATCCAAATTTCAGTTAAAGGGTATTTTAGTAAATTAAGATCGTATCAGTTAAGGCAAAAATCACTCCCGTAATTCTGCGCAGATTGCATTCAATACTAGTGTGATTTATATTTCTACAGTTCATTCAAATCCTATAAATACCCATTTAAATCTTTTCAACTTCACCCCAACTACTCAACGTCTCAAATCTATTTCTCTCATATCCATCAGTAAAGTAAAACTTTGAAACACTGTCAAAATCAATGTCTTTGCCTATTAAATTTTTACCGTTTCTTTTGATTCTCTTCTTTAGTTCATCTTTAGCAATTCCTTTGAGTTACAACGTGCTGAGCTTCGGAGCCAGACCCGATGGCCAGACTGACTCAGTAAAATCCTTTCTTGCTGCATGGGCTCAAGCCTGTGGCTCGGCCGAGGCTGCAACCATTTACGTGCCACCGGGGAGGTACTTACTAAGCAATGTTGTGTTTCAAGGCCAATGCAAGAACAATGATATTACCATACGTATTGACGGGACTCTGGTGGCTCCAGCTGATTATCATGTTATCGGAAATGCCGAAAACTGGATTTTATTTGAGCATGTTAGTGGGGTTTCTATTAATGGTGGCGTTCTTGATGGCCAAGGTGCTGGCTTGTGGGCTTGTAAAAAGTCGGACAATAGTAATTGCCCCAGTGGCGCTACGGTAATTAAGTTGAAATATCCTATATATATCTGTATAGTCGTAAATTTAGTGGCTTTTTGCTTTTCATATTGATTGGCTTCCTGCTTTAGTTATAATAATTAATGTTCCTTCTTTTGTATATACATGAGCAGACACTTCGCTTTAGCAACTCAGACAACGTTGTGATTAACGGATTAGCATCCGTAGATAGCCAGATGTTTCATATTGTCATCAATGGATGCAACGATGTGAAAGTACAGGGGGTCAAAGTTTCGGCCGCCGGTGACAGCCCAAACACCGATGGCATTCACGTTCAATCATCAAGTGGTGTCACAATTTTGGACAGCAAAATTGGGACTGGTGATGACTGTGTATCAGTTGGGCCTGGCGCCACCAACTTATGGATTGAAAATGTTGCTTGTGGCCCTGGCCATGGGATCAGGTAAAATTAAAAAACATGATGATTTGTTTTTCTCTTTATTTTTGGTGGTACGTATAAATATTTAGTGCTAATTAAATTGAATATTGTGATTTTGTTGCAGCATTGGCAGCTTAGGCAAAGAGCAACAAGAGGCTGGAGTGCAAAATGTGACAGTAACATCTGTGACATTTACAGGCACTCAAAATGGAGTGAGGATTAAGTCCTGGGGGAGAACAAGCAGTGGATTTGCCAGGAACATTCTTTTCCAACATGCTCTTATGAACAATGTCGATAATCCAATCATAATTGATCAAAATTACTGCCCTGACAACGAGAATTGTCCTGGACAGGTACGATACTCACTTATCACATGTCTGTAGATGTGATTACGTAAATATTGATGCGATTAATATTCAACTCAATAAATGTTTTTTTTTTCTTGTTCAATAGGCTTCGGGGGTTAAAATCAGTGATGTGATATATCAAGATATTCATGGAACATCGGCAACAGAAGTTGGAGTAAAGCTCGATTGCAGTTCGAAGAATCCATGCACTGGAATTAGCTTGGAGGATGTGAAGCTCAGTTACAATAATCAACCAGCTGAAGCTTCCTGTACCAACGCTGATGGATCGGCCTCTGGATTTGTTCTTCCAAATAGTTGCTTGAAGACTTGAAGTAGTGAAAAATATTTGAGTTGAAAAAAAAGAAGGCATAAGAAGCCGATCGTGATTATAATATTAAAGTAAAAAGATATAAGCAGTAGAATTTTGCTGAAGTTACTAAATTTGTGATAGGTAGCCATTAAAAACAGAAAAAAATCATAGGAAGCCGATCATTATACTTTGAACTAAGGTTTTTCGGTTATCTGTAAAACTACGCCCATTGGGCTTACTTAGAGGCACTTCCTACAATGTGTTGAAAGTATCGCCATCGCTTTCGCGCGTAGATGTTCATAATGTTATCGAATATATTAATTTACTTTATGACAACTTCTATTTTCCTATTTCAGTTTTTTGTCCTTTGACAGAATATGCATATCCAAAGTAAGGGACAGAAAAGCCAAATGACATTACGGCAGAGATTGGGGGTAAAGTCAAATAATGCGTGAAATGTGTAATTCACGTACTTAATTAAAGTGTAAAATCTTTTACAACCATCATAAGTTTCAAAAGTCATATTTAATCCAACAAAAACGAAAAATGAAAAAAAAATACAAAAGAAAAAAGAAACATTTGACTTTCTGGAGTTCTTTTTTTTTTTTTTAAACGACACATTGTGTACATCGTGGGTCTTGATTCTGGGCCCACATCGAATAAGACAACCTCCATGATTGATATCAGCGTGTCTTGAACATTTCATGACGATGTTGAAAGCCGAGTGTCCGAAATTTCATTCAGCGATATGTCCCCGATGGAAGGACATAAAATCTCTTGGATAATTCCCCTTTAGCACTTCTAATGCTAATTCTCGGAAAGCTATACCCGTTGCATTTTTCGATAATCTTCATCGTGTAAACAAGCTCTACAAAAACTGAAAGATTAAAATGATCAGTTAGATATGACGTTTATTAATGTAAAAAGTGATCAATGGGTTAATTTAAGAATGCATATGTGGAGCAACATATCCAAATGCGCCTGCAAAATCAGTCCAATAGGACAAGTCTGGCTTGAGAAATTTTGCGATTCCGGAATCTGAAACATGAGCTTCATAATCTAAACCCAGCAACACATTCTTGCTTGATAAGTCTCGATTGTCAATTGGTGGGAAGTAATCATGATGCATATAACTCATGGCCTTAGCTACAGTTTATATCATATACATTCTCAGAGTCCAGCTCATGAATTCTTCTATTGTTGCATCATTGCTTGGAATTGTAGCCAAACTACCCTTTTCAAGATATTCATAGACTGAAAAAGAGTACCAGGATGTTAACAGAAGCTATAAAATTTCACAATATTTTGATACCATAATTCTGGCAATGCCTTGATTTCATTCAGGAATTCTTGTAGGACTAAAATTTCACTTGGAAATGGTGATGAAATTTGCCAATCGCTACGATCTCCCAGATGATAGGTTGCCAAATGCATTGCTCAGCATCAAATTTATTCGCTGCACTGATGATTTTTTAATACGCCACTTACGTTTTAAAAATTAATATCGAAAGCACTCCTTGATCGCCCTCAGAACTTTCTTTGTTTTCTCTAGAAGCCCTCTTCATTCTTCTAAAAATCATTCCAATCATAAAGAATAAAAGAGCGAGTATTCCTAACATAGGAAACATTATTAAAAGTCATTTCTTTTTGAAGACATGTTTGTGAGTTACAAAGGCTTTGCAAGGTTGAAAACTGTAAGCGTCACCTCACAATCCTTGTTCCCTCATAATGCCTCCATGATCATACTAGAATCTTGTGTTGTTACGAATTGGACCTCGTAACTCATTGTACGGTATGACACATGACAAGCTATGCTGAAATTCTAGCTAAGTAACCCAAGAGAGGGATGAATTGGGTTTTTAAAAATTAAACAAATTAAATTACAAAATAATTTAAACTAATGCCTTAAGAGATTCAATCACAGTAAATATAACAATGAATAAGTTTAAAGAGATATGGGAGAAGAAAGCTAACACGAAATTTTTACATGGTTCGGCAAAACCCGCTTATATCCATGCCTCCAAGCAAACCGAACTTGATTGTTCCACTATTCAAGCATTACAATCCAAGGCTTCAGGAAGTTTGCAATTGACTTTTAGGGTGTCAATAAACATTTACAACTTGAGATGATCCCACACCTCCTTCACCAAGTGTTTCCCCACACTTACAATCACTCAATTTTGATAGTGAAATAGAAATTACAAAGAATGCACTCTCACAAGTGTATGTTACAAATGATAGCTCAATTATAAATTCAATGAATGTGTACAAGCAAGTAAAAGCTCAATACTCTTTAAAAAATGGCCAAAAAATTCGTATTTCAAAAGTGTTTCTCTTGGCTATTTATAGATTGAACGATAAAATTAGCTGTTGTTGACTTTCTAGGCATAATCGATTTGCCCTTTCAAGAAAACAGTGTATAGTTTGCTTATATGGCACTTATCCTTATGGTTGTAATTTGAAATTTTTGCTTCACGATTTTCTGCTTCAAGAAAGTAGTTTGCCACTTGATTCCAGAGAGTCATCTTGATGGATTTGGTTTGTCGGTTGCAAATAACAGTTTGTTGTCTGAGTCCAGTAAGTCATCTTGATGGAATTGGTTGGCCGCTTGCAAATAACAGTTTATTCTTTGAGTCTAGTAAGTCATCTTGATGGAATCAGTTTGTCACTTCAGCTTTATCGGTTTACCATTTGATTCAAGAGAGCTAATTTGATGCAATCAGTTTGCTGCTTCAACTCTATTGGTTTATTGTTTGATTCCAAAGAGCTAATTTGATGCAATCGGTTTGCTGCTTCAGCTCTACCAGTTTATCGTTTGATTCTAGAGAGCTAATTTGATGCAATCGGTTTGCCGCTTTCCTTGTAACGTATGCAATTTGTGTCTAGCAGCTAGTTTTACTTTAGTGAGCTTACCATTTGGATTATAAAGATTTAACGTTTAAACACATAATAAAAGTTTTGTCTGAAAAACTTATGCGAAAACGCGCTTTATACTTAGAATTTGAAATAATATTCACATAATAAAAATTTTCCTTTAGAAAATACAAAGAAAACAATTTTGAGGACATCTTAAAATACTCAACATTCATTTTTTTGTTTTAAAACAAAATAAAGAATATGTGTATTTCCTATTTTACCCATGACTCATGGTTTATTATTATCAAAATCAAAATGCTATATAACCATAGAGGTTAACAATCTCCCCCTTTTTGATGATGACAAAACACGTTATGTATTTTGAACTTTTATAAGAACTTCCCTGAATGTATGCATGTGTTAGAAATCAAATGGATTAACAAATTTCAAATTTTAAAACTCCCCTTGTGTGTGTGCGTGTGTATCCAAAATGTATTCTCAACACAAACACTTCAAATCATATTCA
Organism: Citrus sinensis; assembly: GCF_022201045.2. Taxonomy (NCBI): domain Eukaryota; kingdom Viridiplantae; phylum Streptophyta; class Magnoliopsida; order Sapindales; family Rutaceae; genus Citrus; species Citrus sinensis. The sequence goes on along the minus strand of NC_068558.1, from coordinate 33,402,070 downwards.
TTAATTTGATTTCAAATTTTAAAACTCCCCTTGCGTGTGTGCGTCTACATCCATGTATTCTCGACACAAACACATAAAACATATTCTGAACATTCTCAATAATTCAAAATACATCTACTAAATGTATTCTCAACACAAACACTTCGAAACATATTCTCAACATTCTCAATACTTCAAAATACATCTACTATCTCCCCCTTCAACATCCTATCCTTTTTTCAGTTTTTTTTTTCTCTTTCTCTCTCTTTTTTAATTTAAAAATAGATGTGATTTGTTGAACTCTGAAGATTACCTATATATACCTTAATTAAATTTTCGAAAGGATATTATTTTGTGTATTAAAAAATTAAACAATTTTTCAACAACTGAACAAATTCAACTAATTAAATTTATCAAAATTAAATTAGATATTTCGAAAGGACCATTACCGTGACATCTTTGATTATTATGTGAAAAAAAAAATGTAAAGCTCCCTTTTGGGGTAGCTCGACTGACTTTAAATGCTTGCACCTCTGATTAGTCGAGTTCAAGTAATGATAGTGCTTATTGATTAGCATTTAATTTAATGAGTGAGATTTCTCATTCCCTTTCTAATTATTTTAAGAAAAAGTTTATATATAAAACATGGCATACGATACTACAAGGTGGCATATATATATATATATATATATATATATAGTAAAACCTCTATATAGTCATATTATTGGGACTAGAGAAATTTATTCTTATAAAGAGGTTATAGCTTAATAGAGGTATAGTACAAAATTATTGTCTTTGCTTAATTATCCCTAATGCAAGTGATATAAAGGTAAATTATGTCATGTATTAATAAATTAATAAGTGAGTCAAATTCAATGTATAGACATTAATAAATTAATTATTTTGTTGACCAATTATTAAGTGCCTATGCTGACCAATTAATACATACCTGCAAGTTGAAAGATGTGGTTGCAACTTTAAAGAACAAATCATTGTCACAAGTAACTTTAGAAAGATATTTTGTTCCATCTTAATTATTTAATGTAACATGGCATATATTTTTGAAATATTATTACTATATGGAAGTAAGTTTATTAAGACAGGACATACAAAAAATATAACTTATTACAATGTGGAGTTTATTCCTAATTATAACTGGTCCCAAGTTGGGATCATAATTTTTTATTTCTATGAGGTTATTCCTATATAGAGTATTCCTATTTAGAGGTTCTATATATAGAGTGGTTTTCTGGTCCAGAATTTTAAAGTACGGAAAAGTTTAGGAAAACTTAAAAACCTTGCGGTTTTAAAGCTTTTATGAACTTTCCTGCACTTTAAAATTCCGGATTAGAACATTTCTAATAAATGTATGTATGTGTGTGTGTGTGTGTGTGTGTGTGTGTGTGTATTCTAATCCAGGGTTTTAAAGTGTGAAAAGTACGAGAAAGTTTTAAAACTACATGGTTTTAAAGCTTTTTCGGACTTTCCTGCACTTTAAAATTCTGGACTAGATACACACACACACACACACATATATATATATATAGCCTATTAGTCGATCATTTTTTATCCCATTTATTACTTTATTAATTAGTGAGTTCTATGCTAACTATCTTTTGGGGTTCACTACGCCTCCGATTATCTAGGGTAATTTTTAAAAACCTCCCCTGAGGTTTGGGCTTGTTGCAAGTAAATGGCGAGAATTGATTTATTTGTAAAAAACCCCCTACCGTCAGTTAAGTTTAACATTGACCGTTAGTTGACCGTGCAAAGACAATATTACCCTTAACAATAGTTTATAAACGAAAATAACTAAAAAAAAAAACCAAAATTATTGGTGCAAAAAGCACAAACCCTATTTTTTGACAATTTTATCCTTGTCAATTCTAAAAATTTACAATATCATAGGTAAAGATTATGAGTATTTCATTTTTAAATTTTTAATTTTATCTTTCTTGTAGGAATTTTAAGGAAATATCAATAATTTAAAGAGAATTTTTTAATTTTTTAATTTTAATTTTTTATAAGAACTTTAAGAAAATATCAATAATTTAAAAAGTGTAAAATAGCTAATAATTTTGGTTTTTTTTTAGTTATTTTCGTTTATAAACTATTGTTAAGGGTAATATTGTCTTTGCACGGTCAACTAACGGTCAATGTTAAACTTAACTGACGGTAGGGGGTTTTTTACAAATAAATCAATTCTCGCCATCTACTTGCAACAAGCCCAAACCTCAGGGGAGGTTTTTAAAAATTACCCGATTATCTAATCTTCTTTTATTGTATTTTGCTTCTTTTTTTTGAAGTCGAGGGTCCAAAAGTTCATTAAGTGAAATGTTCCTGTTGGGAGATGAAGATGAAATTGAGGAAATAAAATTTATTGGATGACTCCACTGTATCACTTCCAATGTTAATATTCCAAAGCTGTACACATGACATTTTTCGTTAACCTTCATTGTGTAAGCAAGCTCTACAAAGTGAACAATAAGAATGATCGTTTAGATATGACGCTCATTAATGAAACAAGTGGTGTCATATAATTAATTTAAGAATTTATATCGGAGCAACATATCCAAATGTGCCTACAAATTCAGACCAATTTGACGAGTCTGGCTTGAGAAATTTTGAGATCCCAAAATCAGAAACATGAGCATCATAATCTAAACCCAGCAACACATTCTTGCTTGATATGTCTCGATGGACAATTGGTGGGAAGTAATCATGATGCATGTAAGACAAGGTATTAGCTACACTTTTAATCACATTCATTCTCACAGTCCAGCTGAATTCGTCTATCGCTGCATCATTGCTCAGAATTATGGCCAAACTACCCCTTCCAAGATATTCGTAAAGTAAAAATGATTGTCGGGGATGGAAACTGAAACCATAAAATTTCACAACATTTCGATGTCGCAACTCTGTCAATGCCTTGATCTCATTCGAGAATGCTTGTTGCACTACCATATCAGGATGTGGTGAGTGAAATTTCTTAACGGCTACGATCTCCCAAGATGGTAGCTCAGCTTTGTAAACACTGGCCTGTCCAGCTGTGCCGATGCAATACTTAGCGTCAAAATTGTTCGTCGCTCTAATGACTTCTTCATACAAAATTTTACCTTCAAAAGTTAATATCGAAAATAATTTTACCTTCAAAAGTTAATATCGAAAATAGTCCTTGATTATTCAAACAACTTACTTTGTTTTCTCTTGAAGCCTTCTTCATTCTTCCAGAAATCATTCTAACCACAAAGAACAAAAGCTCAAGTATTCCAAAAAGTGGAAACATATTTAAAAACCATTTCTTTTTGAAGACATGTTTGTGAGTTACATAGTCTTTGCAATGCTGAAAACCGTCAACATCACCGCACAATCCTTTGTTCCCTTGTAATGCATCCACAAGATTATAATGGATTCCTGTGCTGTTACGAATTAGACCTCGCAACTCATTGTATGATATGTCTATGCATGACAAGCCATGCATTCCTTCAAATTAACCTGGAATTAAACCAGAAAGGTTATTGTACGAGAGATTAAGCTTCTCCAAGCTTTCCAGATTACAGATTTGGGGCGGTATCTCTCCTCCCAGAAAGTTATGACTAAATCTAGCTCTGTAAGCTGAACCAACTTCTCCAATTCAACTGGAAATTCTTTTCGAAACTCATTGTTGCTCAAGTAGTGCAATTTCAACAAGTTTCCAAGAGTTTATGGGATAGAGTTGCCCAACTAATTTGTAGACAAGTCAAGATACTCTAGATCACTAATTGAGCCAAGTACTCGAGGTAAGCTCCCATAAACTTTATTACCATTCAAAGCACGGTAGTTTAAGGACTTTAAATTTCCAAGTTCAATTGGAAGCTCTCCAACTATGTGATTCAATGAAAAATCAAGTTTATGAAGTTGGTATAACTTTCCAATCTTAGGAGGTATGCTCCGAGTGATGTTATTCATTGAAAAATTTAAAGAGCCTAATTACTGACATTTCCCCCAATTAGATGAGATTTCACCATAAAAATTGTTTTGACTAAGATCTAAGAACGTCAGGTTTGGGTATATGCCGAAAACTTCATATATGTTTCCCGTGAGATGATTTTGTTCAAGATGTACTATGTTTAAGCTTGTGAAATTTCTAAGGCTTTTAGGAATTTGACCAAAAAGCTGCTTGTTGTCTATCTCTAGCTCAATTAATTGCAAGAGATTTCCTATTTCTGCTGAAACCAAACTAGAGTATAGGTATAAACCTTCTAAATTGCTCAGATTGCTAATTGAAGGAGGAAGGACACCATTGAGTAGATTAAGATCAAATCCTAAACTCAAAAGAGATTGGACTTTTCCTAGAATTGGGGGGATAGAACCGAAAAGTGAATTATCACCAAGATGCAATACAGCCAAGTTGCTCAAATGGCCCAAGAAATGGGGGATCGAACCACTAAGCTGATTTTCAGACAAATCTAGATGAAAGAGAGACTTCAAGTTTCCAATAAGTGAAGGAACAGAAGAAATGAGTTTTCATAAAGATACAAAATAACCAAGCTGGTTAAGTTACTCAAAGAATTTGGCATTGAACCACTAAATTTATTTATACTCAAGTCTAAAGTGGAAAGAAACTTCAAGTTTCCCATAGATGAAGGAATAGAGCCAAAAAAGTTAATTATTATTGAGATTCAACATAGCCAAGTTGTTTAAGTTACCGAAAGAAGAAGGGAGCCAACCAGACAAACCGTTGCAATATAAGACTAGTTGTTTAAGAGAGCTTAATTGACCTACTTCTCGTGGAACTGAGCCGCGTAACTTATTCACATTAATGTAAAGGTGTTTTAGATGAGTTAGAGGGTCGATTTCTTGTGGTATTACTCCAGACAATTGATTATTTCCCATGTCAAGGAATTTAAGATTGGAGATGTTGCCAATTTGAGGCGGGATGATAGCAAAGAGTGTATTACTTTCATGCACTACTTGGAAAAAAAAAAAAGCCAAACATGACAATCTACAAAAGCAACAGTCAGCTACTTGCTTGCATTTGGTGGCTCATTCGGTGGCTTTATAAAATGCAACATTTTGATAATTGCTTCATTTACCAAATTGGAGAACCGAGAGCAAAACAAAAGAAGAAAAAGAGAGAGAAAAGTGAAAAAGAGAAAGAAAAGAAAAGAAAGAAGCTGAAGGTGGGAAAAAGAGAAATTGAGAGGAAACGTTACAGAAAATAGAATTGGATATTTAGATTAATATCTAGTAAACTCGTGGGTAATAGATTTATGAAGTTTGAGCAGTTATGTTACTGTTTACATGATATGCATAAGTTTTTATATCAGTTCTAACCGGTAATTACAAATCCTATATTTTAGGAGGAACTCTAGAATCCGGGAACCCACAAGAGACCCAACGAACCCCGGAGTGAAACAAGATTTGTGAGTGGATACTATTATTACTATTATGTATTCCGTGAAGCATTTATGTTTGATATTATGATTTAATATCATGTTATGGTTACATGTACGCATATCGTATGTTTGATTGAGTCATGAGATGTGATTACTAGTCACCATATATGTACCTTTCCCCATAGACTATGTGCTTGCGTATTGAGAGTTAGGTTACTTACCCGTGCGATATAGTTTAATTACGCTAGGTATTGAGAGGTTTTTCCCTCGCTCTACTCGTGCGATGATGATCCCGGCGAGTATTAAGAGTTATTTCCCCTAATACTGTTTGGTGCAGTTTGTCATGTATGTATGTATGAATTCCATGTCTGTTGATGTATGATATTCAGTGTGGAGTTATGTCACATGATTATGTATAAGTACTAAGTACTAGTATGCTACTTATTAGAGTTATTTCTCCTGGTATTGTTTTGTAACATATGTAGAATTTAAAATAAAAATGAGGCGGTTAAGGATTTTATTAATAAAAAAAAAGCTGGAAAAAACAGAGCAAACACAGAAGCCACACGTGTGTGAGAGGTGAGAGAGAGAAGTCGTCAACCCGACCTGGAACCCGCAAACGTGACCCAGCCATATCTCCCATTTCCGGCCACCTTTTCGGCCGAGCTTGGTACCAATCTGAAGCTTAGAAGCTAGTCGTCGTTCCCCTGCCATCCTCGCCGCCGAAAACTAACCGGAACACCGGCGATTGAAGCTTGAAAACCCGCAACTGTTTCGCTTTGCTCCACCAGGATTTTCACTGGTTTTGGGTGACACCACCGGTTGGATTTTTTTCCCCACGATTCCCTCTTCCATTTCTGACCATCCATAGCCACCGGGAGTCACTATTTTTCCGCCGGTCAATTGTTGGAATTCACGGCTGCCGAGCTAGATTCTGGCGTCGTTACCGCGCATTGGAGCTCACCGCTGGTACCATTGAACTCAGCTTGGCCAAAAGTGTCTAACCCGTGCTTCCCGGCCAGCGTTGACTAAATTTCGGTGATCGTTGACCGACAAGGGCATTTCAGTAATTTCACATTATAAGGGCAATTTTGTAATTTCTGAGCCAGTGGATATTTTAGTAATACATGAAATTGAGGATTGGATGTAATTACAATTCCGAGGGTAATTCAGTGATTTACAATTTCAGAGTATTTTAATGATTTACGGACTCTAGGGCATTTTAGTAATTTTACCGACACGGGAGTTGTAAATTATGAATAGATGTTCGTTTCGAGTTTATTGCATAAATTTAGTCGTAATTCTAATTTATGGAAAATAATTATGTCATTTCCTTGATTTAGGAGGATTCGCGAGCGAGAACGGATCCGCGGACGTGGACGATAACCGAGCATGAACACCGTCACTGTGAGTGGAATATATAAAACCTATTTTCATAGTTAATTATGATAGTAAAGTATGTTTGTGAAATAAGTATTTTAAATGTTCTGATTTAATGATTTCCTCGAAATGGATTTTATTCATGCATTGAGATTTTATTAAAATGTTTAGTTAATGATTTTGCGTATCGACTTTGAGTAAGCATGATAATATTTTAAAGATAAGAAAAGTGGATTCAAATGTGGTATTGATTTAAAGTATGGTTAAACGGTATGTGAATATGAGTGTAATGATTATTTTTGAAATCATTAGACAGTACCCTTCCCTCCAGATACAGTGATACAAATGATATGAGAGGCCTTTGGGGCCCGTCTGAACACACATAGAGGCTTTGGGCTGTGTGTTTGGGCGTTTATGCCTTTTGGGGGCATATGTATGTGGTATGATGATTACAGAGATACAGACAAATATTGAGATACAGATGATACAAATGAGATACAGGCCTTTGGGGCTCGTCTGAGTACACACAGAGGCTTTGGGTCGTATGCTTGGGCGCTTTTGTCCTTTGTGGACTAGATTATGCATGCACAAATATGATGAGATATGAGATGGTATTTCCCTGTATATCAGTGTAGCTCCGGGGTGTAATGGTACCTAGATAGTACGTCATTGCCCGTCCGTTGAGGTCCGGATATGACGAGATTATTTCCCTGGGTACTTGTTTGGTGATGATTTTCAGATTTGTGTATTCTATTTGATATTGTGATATGATTTCTATGGTTATTGGGTACGATATTATATATGTTTTTCATGGTTAGTAATCTGATTTAAATGTTAAATGATTTATTACTGGTTTCTTGCATATGGTTTGATGAAATCGTATCTGGAAATGATATGATTATTTCTTTTAAAGTAAAAATGAATTTTCAAAAACTACTATCCACTCACTGATCTCACTGAGTTTTAAACTCACCCCATTTTTATTATATTTTCCCCCTCACCAGGAGATTGCAGGTACACCTGACCGACCCAGCGACTGTAAATATATTTTGAGTCTTGGCCACATGATGGTGTTAGAAGATATAGATGTTTTTGTCAGGACATTTTGGTTATCTCATCATGTTGGGATTGTATAATTTTGTTATATTATTTTTTTGGGATTAAGAATAAATTGAGATATTACTATTAGTTATAATATTATCTTTTGAGATCTAAAGATATTTTGAGTAAAACTCAGCATTTTAGTTGAGGATATTGATCACTGGAGTTTGTTGTATATTGAATTATATTGGGAGTGTTATATTTATAGAGGAGACTCTGTCGAATTTTCAGCAGAATATTTACTAATTAGATTATTATCAAGTCTGTTTTGATGAGACTAGATTGACTCGCTCGGGGGGATTCGGGACGGATCGTTTCATGTTTGGTGCAGTTTGTCATGTATGTATGTATGAATTCCATGTCTGTTGATGTATGATATTCAGTGTGGAGTTATGTCATATGATTATGTATAAGTACAATCACTTGTGGATGTATGATCATCTCGATCAGTAATCCAACTAGCATCGGAAAATCCTTCTAAAACTGAAGGATATCCAATATAGTATATACCATAATCCATTGTATATTTTAAATATTTTAGAATTCTGTACACTGCTTGCCAATGTGCTTGGCTTGGATTATTAGTATATCTACCCAGCTTTCCAACAACGAAAGCAATATCAGGCCTAGTACAAGTCATCGCATACGTAAGACACATAATAACACATGCATATTCTAATTGGGATACTGATATGCCAGTGTTAGGATACAGTCTTATGTTGAATCAAAAGGTGTTGACACAAGCTTACAATTATAATAATCAAATTTCTTTAAAATTTTCTCAATATAATGTGATTGGGTCAATACTAGGCCATTCTCATTTTTTATAATTTTAATCCCCAAAATCACATCAGCAAGTCCCATGTCTTTCATATCAAAATTAGATGACAGTAATGATTTAGTGAGTTCAATGCTCTCACTCTCAGTACCAAAAATTAAAATGTCATCTATATATAAACAAATAATCGCACCTTTATTTCCATTGAATATGCTATAGACACATTTATCATATTCATGAATATTAAATCCATTTGAGACAATCACTTTGTCAAACTTTTCGTGCCACTGCTTTGGAGCTTGTTTAAGACCATATAAAGACTTGACTAGTTTACAAACTTTATGTTCTTGCACTACTAGAAAATGGTTTTTACTAACACTTGTCTTGTGACACTTTATTAACAAGTATCTATAATTACATGAGATTGGGGCATTTTCCGTGTTTAACAGATAAGTATCACAAATTTCTAATACTATAGCGTCTGTAAATTAAGTATCAGAGATATGTGACATTAAGGTATCAGTAATTAAAAAAATAAATTTTAATTTTGTCTCCACTAGAGTCGAACCGCAGACTTTTGAACCTTAGCTTGCTAATTTTAAATGTTAAACCACTAGACCACAAGTTGCATTTAATTTTTAAAAATTAAATTAAATTATCTAGAAACTATGTCTTAATGAGGTGTACATGGAAACCTAAAATCTAAAAATTTTGACGAGCAAAAAATCTATCCCCACCGCCATTTTCTTCTTTGAACCGAAGCTCTCTTCTCTCTCTCTCTCTACCTCTCTCTCTAATAACGATTTACCTCACAAGCCGCTACTGTAAACCTTCAAAGCCGCCATCCTTGAGCTAAAATACCCCTAGAAAGACGCCTAGAAAGTGTTGTGGAGAACTTGGCCAAAGTTAGGGTTCGAAAGTCAGATTAAAAAAAATAGAGCTTTTTTTGTTCAGGATATTTTATTGTTTTTAATGTTGAGATCAGAGAGAATGAGTTTGTCACCGTTGACGAAACCAATATCAGTTATAGAATCCACAGAGGCTGATATACAAAGAACATGTGACTTAGAAAAGGTTTTGTTTTATCTTTATCTATAATTACTTTTATATATATATGAAACCCTGATTTTGATTTCCTTTGGGGTTGATGTTTTTGGTTGAAGCTGGGCTTTATAAAAGCAAAGAAGAAGCAACAAAGAGAAAAAAGGTTCTCGATCGAATTAATCAGGCAAGAATTTTTTTTTTAAATTATGAGTGATTTTGAAACTAAGATGACTTCTTGTGATATGTTTGTTATCAGTTGGTTCATTCTTCATTTTGTAATTTGCTTATGAATTGAGCTTGTTTGAGTTGTATTGGTTATCTTAGATATTTTATTTTGTTAGAGAATTTAGTGATTTTGTAATCAGGAAGTTTTGTGGGTGTGTTTGGATTTGGGTGTTCTAGGGTTTGCGAACTTGAATGAGGTTGTGATTTGGTGAAATTGAAATTGATGTCAATTTTGAGCTTGAACTATTGATTCTATAGATGGGTTTGTTCTATACTTGTCGAAATTATTCGTATTCTTTGAATGCATGAGTATGCCCTATGGACAACCTTAAATTATTTGAAGGGTTTCTCAATAGTTTGTTTAATGATGATGGAGTTCAAAGACAATGATAATATCAAGTTTAAGTCACAATTCCCGTTATGAGTATTTTTCCTTTTTATTTATTTTGTGGTTTATGTTAAATTATTTGTCTTCTGAGTGCCAACGCGTGTGTTGTGTACGGAGTTTAGGCACCGGTGATAAGCATGAAGTTATGGAGCCTTCTTCTGTTTATGGTAGAAGAAGTACTGCTGCTAAAAGGAAGAGTAAAGGCAAGGAAGTATCCATGCATGTGGCTGGCTCTCTTGTAGCTACTATCAAGACAGTTGGTGCCAGGTATGAATTGTGAATTTTTTTTTCGCTTTTTATTTTCCCAATCAGCATTTGAATTTGCTTTTTGCACAAGTTTTTACGTACGTTAAGTTTTGACTAGCTAGGTTCGTATTAATTTAATCCCATTATACAATTTTTTACTATACCGAATACAAATTGAAACACAAGTCAAACTTAAATGAAAGCAAAATCAAACAGATAAATTATTAATTAGCTAAATAGCCAAGGAGTCGACCATAGCTTAGTGATTATATAAAGCAATTGGGTTTCTATCTTTTGATGAGTCACCTGGACGTTTCATATTCATGCAATAAATAGCCACAGTTTCTATAGATGTTAAAAAGCCTTTGCTGCAAGAAACCACTTCAGCTTCAAGTTCCAGTCCCATTATTAGCCCTCTTTCCTTTCCTTTTTCCTATAAAAGTTCTTCTCTTTAAAGTTGGTTTTTGCACAAGTGCTTTTTCATTTGCTCTCATCAGAGGTGAGGAACTTTGTAGATGATGCTTCAATGGGTCCAAGTTTCATTATGAAATTATTTCATTTCAGTTATTTATTTTCTTTACATTATGTCATCGCAGGCTGCTGGTCTAATAAATTAAAAATGAGAAATTCCCTTCTTTCTTCAGTGCCTTCCCAGCTTTACTACTTTGGCAATGGTACTTTCAATTAGTTTTCTATGAAGCTTGAGTAGAGCCTAATATAAAATATTTATTTTTGCTTGGAGTTAATTTTTTACTAGGTTTTTAATTAATGGACAGACACATTGTGTGTTGTGATGATATTTAATTTTGTTCTTTTTTTTTTCTTTGAGTTCAGATGCCATATTTGGCCAATTCCATGCAAGTTGATAGCCTAGTGTATGCTTTCTTTCTATCCTTTAAACATTAATACACCATTTTAATTACTTAAAATGAATACAAGATATTTAAAGATGCTGCAGAGTGCAGGCAAATGGCGAAAGATTTTTTTTTTTTTTTTGGTGTGATTATGGACTATGGTGTTTGTTGGAATAATCAAAAGTATTTTTTGTTCCTTTTTCTTCTCAGGAAAACATACACATTATCGTAGATTCCTCTGCCATTTGCAGACTAAGACAGCCCAACACGAGGTTAAAGCGTTAACTTGTGATTTTTATTTATGAATATAGTGATATTTGTGTTAAAACGGTATCAAGATTAATGATATAAGGCATTTGTTTGTAAAGTCTAGGTTTGTGAATTCAAAGGGGGTGGAACTATATGAATTAAAGATTGCCTTAGAAAGATAGAGAATATGCAGAGCTTTAAGAGGTACATCTATTAGTTGCCTTGAACTCTATATTTATTGTGAATATTTTGGATTAGTACCTCCATCAATATAATGGCTGAAATATTTTATTATTCTAGTAGAGTAATTTGGAATGAGTTGACACTAATAAGAGTTAAATGCTTTACTCTCACACTTAGGCTTGGTGGCTAAAAGACATAATTGCAAGCCTTTTTTTTAAAAAAAAAAACATACTATGTTGTATTAGATATTAAATTTTATTATGAATTTTTTTTAGCTGGAAAATCATTGTTTTTTATATAATGAGAAATAAACACAATTTCTTGAAACTAGATGTTATACTAAAAACTTGAATGCTATAATTTGCTCCCTCGCTCTCTCTTATTCATATATATAAGAGAATGAATTCACCTTTTTTTTAAATTTATATCTATAGTTAAATATATTCTACCTTATTTATAATCAAATGAGCTACAACATTCTTATTCTCTAATTTTCCTTTAAGATAATTGAGTTGATATGTTCATAGCTTATGAATATTTTTGTTTTCGAGCAAAATATGTTTATTTCTATTAACTTTTGTCTCTGTATTGCTTGTTAATTTATTTTGCAACTGTTAGAATTTGGCAACCAATTTCTTTTCCTTTTTCTTTTATTTGTTTGCAGATATGATTAATATGTTTAAAGTGTTTCTTCTTCAACTTATATCCCTAACCCATCAAATTAATCAAATGAAGAAGTTGTCCGTGATAATGCATGATCGCAGTACTTATGTTCATGGAGTGAAAAATAATAATCCTTCTAAATTTAGCTTTTAGATTTGGTAAATTTAGCCCTTAAATTCAGCTACGAGTAGAAGGAATTTGATTGGATAATAGCAATTAAGATTATTCAATTATAAGAATAAGATGTCTTGTAATAAGATATCTTATTACAAGAAGTATTTGGATTGTGTAATATATATTGATAATATTTAAATGTTATGAAAGGTTTTGCAATATAAATTGATTTTTGTTCTTATTTCTCACAACCTTTTAATTCTATCAACAAATCAATGGGCAACATGTCATTTTATATAATTATTTTTTTAAATAATAAATAAAGTAGTGATATTATAGTAACAGTAATCACAAATACTAATATAGTATTGTAATATTTTGATAACATGGTGTTATGATTTTAGTGATACTATAGTAATAGTAAACACTGACACCACTTACAAGTGTCACTATTCTAATGTCAGTAAAGACCATTTTTCTAGTAGTGTTGTCCTGGCATAACAAACCCTTCTGGTTGTTTCATGTAAATTTCCTCACCTAATTCTTAATTTAAGAAAGCTGCTTTTACATCTATTTGATGGATTTCAAAATGATAAATTGAAGCCAAAGCAATCAAGACTCTAATAGTAATAATTCTTGCAACATATGCATAAGTATCAAAATAATCAAGGCCTTCTTTTTGTGTAAAGCCTTTCGCTACTAGTCTTGCTTTAAATTTTTCAATAGTTCCATAAACTTTCTTCTTCTTTTTGAAAATCCATTTACAATCTATAGGATTAGAACCATGTGGTAAATCAACTAATTTCCAAGTCTTATTACCTATAATAGAGTCCATTTCATCATTAATGGCCACTTTTTAAAAAGCAGCATCTTGAGACTTCATTGCCTCTTCATAGGTGAGGGGATCAAAATCTATAGTAGGTGTGATCATGGTTTGTTTTGATTGTGAGTCTCTTGTCCCTTCAACTAAATAGACTATAAAATCTTGTCTAAAGGATTTTATAGTCCTTATTCTTTTACATCTTCTCAAATGATTTTGCTCATTATTAGCATCACGCTTTTGACCAATTTCTATTTGTTTATCATTCTCTTGAGAATCAATACTTAGTAGAAAATCTATTTTCATAGAATATTGCATCTCTAGATTCCACTATAGTATTAATCTCAACGAAGCGATTAGGTTCTGTTACAAGAAACCTATAAGCTTTACTAAGCTCGGCATATCCCAAGAATATGCATTCAATGCCCCTTTCTCCTAATTTCTTTATCTTAGGTTCAGCTAGTCTTACAATGGTTCGACAACCCCAAACTCTTAGATAAGAAAGATTAGGCTTTCTCTTTTTCCATAATTCATATGGGGTCACCTTTGTTTTCTTATTTGGCACTCGATTTAAGATATGACATTCAGTTAAAATAGCTTTACCCCAAAAACCTTTACCAAGCCCATTATTAAAAAGCATAACATAAACCATTTTGTATTAATGTCCTATTTTTCCTTTCAGCTACGCCATTTTGTTGTGGAGTATATGCAGTGCTAGTTTTATGCACAATGCCAACATATTCACAAAATTCAGAAAAAAAACATATTCACCTCCTTTATCACTTGTAAGGCATTTAATTTTAGTGTCACAAAAATTCTCAACTTCATTTTTATAAGTTTTAAATTTCTCTAAGACTTGATCTTTAGAATGTAATAAATACATATAGCAATATTTTGAAAAATCATCAATAAATGTTACAAAATATTTTTTACCACCTTTAGTAGGATTACTAGGCATATCACGCACATCACTATGAATTAAATGCAATAAAAAAGATGTTTTTTTCAATTTTTGGAAAAGGAGATCTTGTGATTTTAGTCTGTGCACATACTTTACATTTTTCATGCATATCATTTTCATGCTTAGGAATTAACTCTAAATTGGCCATATCATGCAATCTTCTAATATTCACATGTCATAAACGATTATGCCACAAAGATAATAAATCAACCATATAAGCAGAAGAAATATTTCTATTATTGATATTGAGTTTAAACATTCCTTCATACATGTATCCTTTCCCAATAAAGGTACCTCCCTTAGAGAATATAAATTTGTTTGACTCAAAAACAAGTTTGAAGCCAAACTTTAAGAAGGCTACTAGATACAAGGTTTTTCCTAACTTTAGGAACATGATAAACATCAGTAAGAGTTAAAGTGTTTCCAGAAGTAAACTCTAGTTGCACATTGGCTTTTCCTTTAACTACTGCACTGGAGGAATTTCCCATGTAAGGAACACTTCCATCATCCATTGCTTTATAAGATTTGAAAAGGCTACGATCCTTGCATACATGCTTAGTTGCACCAGAATCTATCCACCATGCATTACCATCTTCAAGAACATTGATCTCAGATATCATGGCCACAAAATTTGTGTTTGAAACTTCCTTTTATTTCTTTAAAAGTTGACAATCTCTTTTGAAGTGGCCAAATTTTCCGCAGTGGTGGCATGCACCCTTTTTTTTCTTCTTCTTGTTTTGATTCTCTTTAGAATCAAACTTTCTCTTTTGGTTATTCTTAGGGTGATTAGAATGCTTAAACTTCTTCCTTTCCTCCACAACATTAATTTTAAAGGACATAGCAGCTTGATCCTCAAGATTATTAAACTTGAGTTCCTTTTCAATACGAAGACTTTGGCCTAAGCCATCCAGACTAATTTCATGTTTGCTATATTTAAGACTTTTCTTATAGCCTTTCCAAGAGAGAGGAAGTTTACCAAAAATTGAAAAGACAATAATAGACTCATCCATATTCATGTTATGTTGGTTGAATTGATCAAGAATATACAAAATCTCATTATATTGTTCAACCACAAGTCTATTATCAACCATTTTATAATTAAAAAATTTAAAAGCCAAGAATTTCTTACTTGTGGCATCTTCCATCATGTACTTAGTCTCTAATGAGTCCCATATTTCTTTTGTTGTAGGTTTGTTGTGATATTGATCAAACAAAGTATCAAACATGGCATTGCAAATATGTCCCTTGCACACATAGTCATCTTGCTCCCACTTCTGCCGCACTTTGGTTTTCGCTAATGTCTCATCGTCACGTTCTTGAGGCTTTGGTGTTGTGAGAACATAGACCACATTGAGGCTTGTCAACAAGAAATGCAACTTTTTCTGCCAACGAATAAATTGCCACCATCGAAACGCTCTAATTTGACAAAATCTATTGCGAATTTTCGAAGAGATGAATTTGGTGCCATTGTTGCAGAAATAACGTCTTAAGATTGTTGGTCGTTGAAGTCTGTAGGGAATGGAAAATGTGGAGAAATACAACAATAATGGTGGAACTTTATTGTGTAAAATAATGTGTTTACAACTAAATCTGTATGTAGGAAGAAAAATAATAGTAATAA
This sequence comes from Citrus sinensis, assembly GCF_022201045.2. Lineage (NCBI taxonomy): Eukaryota > Viridiplantae > Streptophyta > Magnoliopsida > Sapindales > Rutaceae > Citrus > Citrus sinensis. The sequence continues at coordinate 33,386,086 of NC_068558.1, read as the reverse complement.
GTAAACTGTAGAAAAATTTGTGTACTTCAAGGCACGTTACAAATGTCGCTTTCCTTAAGACGTTATTTGCCCCCACCAATTGAGTGATGCACATGGGTTAAGCAAATATGCCTCCAGGATACAATGAAGCACTTGTTTGTTTGTTTGCATCGTGCATCGATGAAAGAAAACCAGAATACTCTTGATTGAAGCAAGTCTACCAAGAAACAATATATTGTTCCTACAGAAAACAATATATTGGATTTTTAATGCACAAAAGAAATGGATGTTTTGTGTTGAAATTCGTTCTAGAAAGGAAGGCTAAGAAAATAGTAGTGTAGGATCATTAATTTCATGTATAAATGGCTTAAACATGACCCCTATTTATAGATATACTTGTGCCCCCTCATTTGAGTTGTCATCTTGCATGATACCCCTTCATTCATGGCCATTAGATCTATATTTAATTTTAATCAATGGTTCAAATTGAACCATCACCATTTCAAATGAAATGTCCCATGAAATGATGCATCTCTAAGTGAAATGTTACCATGAAAAATTGTATCATTTAGTAAAAAGATACATTTCCATAAGACACAATTAAATGGACATGTCCTTACAACAAGACATCATTCAATTAGACATGTCTTCAGTGAAAAGTATCTTTTCTATAAGGCACAATTAATTAGACATGTCTTTACCATAAGACACCATTTATTTTGAAAAATTTCCAACAGTCAATGCATTGCTTAGCATCAAAATTATTTTTTGCTCTGATGATTTCTTCATATGCAATTTTAGCTTCAAAAAAGTTAATATCAAGAGCACTCCTTGATTGTTAAGCTATGTGTGAAGCTAAGATGTCAGACCAAGAATGTGTGAAGCTAAGATGTTAGACCAAGAATGGATTCCATATCTACTGGATGATGGTGTTTTCCAATTGGAAGGGATTAGAGCTCATATTGGAAGGCGTGACTGCAGTGCAGTTCTGTCAATGGATGTTATAGGAGTAAACGTAATCGAAGTCTATATTGCGTAAGTGATTCATAATCATTCTAGTTTTATGTGTACTTTTTATGGGAGTCCCAATTAATGGACTTTAACATTGTTTGTCTATTGTTTATCAGGATGTTGTATGCTTCCATTCTCCTTGGGAAAAGAGGAGTGAAACCATTTGGATTCATTCGTCCAGGTCTGGTTTCGCTAGGCAAAGAACGTAATCCTACTGCATCATTTGACCTTAGGGCACGTGGAGTTTGTGATCGATTGAAAAAAGCGAAGAAGGGACAATTCATCTTTATGCCTTATAATCCCTAGAATGCTCCTTTAATACTTTTCAACTCATATTAATTTCCTTTCTTGCCTTAATTTACTAAAATTGCTACCTAAATGTTCTTTCATTTATTATAGTTATCATTGGGTGCTGGTCATCTTTGATGTGTTGAAAAATGAAGTTTATTATCTCAATTCTTATGGAGGAGATCTTGATGATTATTTAAAAGAGCTCATTAAAGTGTATGTCCAATTTGTTTTATTACCATTGTCAATATAAAATTACTTTTACATACTTTATAGATACTTTGTTACAATTTTTTTTTTTTTTTGTATACAGCTCTATGACAATGTTTATAGCATAAGAGGGTAAGGAGAAATGGAATTATAATAAGATGGTCAGATCCGTAAAGGTTTGAACTATTGCCTTAACTATAATTATATATTACCATGCTTAATTGTTATTAAATGAACTGTGCAATTGGTAATTGTGAACAGGTCCCACAACAACCAGCAAGTTCAGTCGTGTGTGGATTTTACGTCATGAGATTCATGAAAGACTTAATTAATAACTTCTCTTTACTAATGAACAATGTGAGTTCCTTGATCATAATTTGCTTCATAAAAAAGAACATGTCATGTTTTAAAGTTTCACTAAATATTTAATTTTCATAAATAGTTCAACAGAAAGACAATATATTCCAATGCTGAATTAGATTAAGTCTGTATTGAGTGGGCAAACCATTCTTTCTGGAGTACTTGCTGTTATGTGAGATAACCCTTACCTATTATGTTGTTATTGTGAGTTCATTGATGAAATAAATTAATTTACTACCTATATTTTACTTGGGCAGTTATCTAGCTTATTATACTTCTATGTTGGATTATGATGAAGATGGTGGGTACTGCTGGAGTTGGCTAGTTTTTTTCTTTGTTTGGGGATATTGATGCAATTTTACACATTTCGGTTGTTCTTAGGTTGGATTTTCACGTTTGGGAACTGTTGGCCTTGTCTGATCAGTATTTTTGGCTCCTCTTGTGTTGCTGGAAGTGTTGCTGGAAATGTTGCTGGAAATGAACTATGTTGTTGCCTTTGTTCATGTTGGTAGAAATGACTCTGTGTTGGCTTCCTTATGCTACTGGGAACTGCTGGCCTTGTCTGATCAGTATTTTTGGCTCCTCTTGTGTTGCTGGAAGTGTTGTTGGAAATGTTGCTGGAAATGAACTATGTTGTTGCCTTTGTTCATGTTGGTAGAAATGACTCTGTGTTGGCTTCCTTATGCTACTGGAATTGAACTGATCATGGTTCATTTGTGTTGTACATGTTGCTGGAATTTAGTTCTTAGGTTGTTACAACACTCTTCTTCTATTTATGTTGGACTTGTCACTCTCGAATTTGATTAAATTATGTTTGTTGACAATTATGAAATCTTAGTCAATGTTATCCATTTCATTTTCTTTGTTAGTGAATTTTTAATTGCAATATTAGTTTTAATAATCTAATTAATTAGCTAATTTATGAAATATTAATTTCTAATAAATCAATTGCAGGATTGTTATTAAAATGATAATAATTTCATGGTGCAAAAAAAATACCCATTTTTTATTAATTATAATTTCAATTTTTGATTTAATTGAAAAAATTCATTTAATTATAATTTGCATTTCGCACCAAATTTAATTTTCCCGCCAAAATTCAAAATATGGCGCACAAATTTTTAAAAAAAAGAGCCAAATTCAAATTTATTATATTCCCCTCTAAGTAAAGTTATGACAGTTATGTGACTGGTAATATCTATCACAGATTATGACTGGTATTGTTCTGTCATCAATTCTTGACGGTGGCTACAATGACTGTATGAACAACCGTCATCCACCTCCTACTATGACAGTTTTTGCCTGTCATAGTAGGCACTTTTTCTTGTAGTGATGGGAAACATTACTAATACCATTCCTTTTTGAAGACTTGTTTCTGAATTACAAAGTCTTTGGGAGGTTGAAAACCGTAAACATTACCTTACAATCCTCTGTTCCCTTGTAATGGTATTTGTATAAAACTCCTAACGAATGACATGTTAGTGATCATATCTATCTATGTGCTTTTATCTGAATTTGTAATTGTAGCAGTTTATGTTGGTAATATGAAGTTAATTGGAACTCCAGAAGAGCTCCTAAAACTGCTGAATATTGAAAGAGAAAATTTGAAATGCAAGCTTTTCTTGAAAATAAATTAGTATCTCTACATACAGATCGAGCATAAAATAAATGGATTGATTATCCATCAATCAGCTTATGTTTAAAAAAAAAAAAAACCTAAAACATTTCAATATGAATAATGCTCATTTTATTAAATTTCATAAGTATATCATCGATGAGACAAAAAGGAAAAAGAATTTAAAGTCATAAGTGAAGACTTAAGTCTAATATTTTTCGCTTCTTACTATTATCTCCATCATTTTTCTTGTCTTTATTGCCACTCCTTTTACCGTCATCATCTTTTTTTTCCTTATTATCATCTGGCCTAAGTTCAGATTGATTGGGCGGACTTCAAGCCCATATGCCTGAAACAAATCGATCAATTCGTTGGCGCTATTGACATGAATAAAGATTTTTCGTGCCGATAAAGAGAGAAAGCCCTACATCACAGCGCCATCCAAGAAAAACAACATACCATATAAATTATTTGTGAGGTTTGCTGGTGAATCAAACTCATCAGAACCAAGCGATGACGTTTTGGCAATTGAAGGAGCACTTAAAAGACGCGTGAAAAGCACGTGTGTTGTCACTTAAGATTAAAGCTTGAAACGGCAGTTCAACCATGTCGTTTAAAGGAAGCTTATAAGTGATGCACGTGACAGATGTGTGAAGCAGCTCATCTTAGTTCGTTAAGTTTGTTACGCTACGTGTAAGCAATCAGTTCGATCTGGGTTTAGCTGGTTAGTTGCACTGTTAGCTATAAGAGCAGGCTGATGAAACGATTTGGGTTAAGCTTGTGAATTCATATCAGAGAGAGAGAGATTTCAGTGAAAGGGTTAAGAGTTCTCTGAAATCTTGTAAACCATTCTCTGTAAGAAAGATCCTCCATTGTTGAGTAATAAAAGCTCTGCAGAAAACTTTTCCCGTGGATGTAGGTTGTACCAATTTGGTGCAACTGAACCACGTAATTGATTCTTCTGTTGTCTGTGATTTTTTTGTTTCTTGATTCTCTGTTCTTTCTAGTTCTTGGGTACATTGTTTTCACTTGGCTGGATTCATTCTTCAATCTGTGCATCTTGTATAGTTCTTTATCAAAGGTCCTGGGACGTGTTTTATTTGTCTTGCATGTTATATAGCAGATTAAAACACTACAATTATTTACGTTGAGAAAACCAAAAGCTTTCTGATATCTGTTTCTTTGTGACTTGTGGCAATAGTAAACATTTCTTCCAGGGTTTTAAATCCAGGAGGTAGAACAATAAAAGCATCAACACAGTTGCTCAAATCAAGAAGTCATTCATATGTATTATAGATAGTCGCATATCCAGTTGTGGGAATAATTTCTGCAATACTCCCCATAAACCCAACATCACTATTCCCAAATATTGAACGTATTTTTCGTTTGCCTAATACCTTTCCCAGATCCCTTGTACCATTCACAAAATCTGAAATATTTTCAGAACTATTCTCGCAAAATACACAAATTTTTTTAAGCTGTCAAACTAGGGATTCATCCATTATTTCTGTAGAAGCTTTAAATGTCTGATCTGCAGTCTTTGAACGCGATATTTGTAAGAGACCGAAGTTGTCTAAAAAAGCGCAGATTTTCTTAATCAGGTAATCTTTGATAACTGCATGGTGATTACGCCATATGCAGGTGCGATTGATACCATGTCTTGATTTTACTTTAGACTAATCATATATTTTGGCCTTTGGTGAGATTCATTTAAGCAGATAATTTGATATGATCATTTGTGACCACATATCTCCAATGATTAAAGGAAATAGAACAAGAAAATTGATGTCAAGTAGATACGTTCTTACTGATATAAGATTTTCCACATGAATAATTGAGAAGATATTTTATCAAGGAGCATATTTTTGACGATAAGAGTTTCTGCAGCTCTATTAGATAGATGTGCACTGTACTCTTTTTTCTTTGACTAGATTTTGGTCCACTAAGTTTTATTGGCAAGGTTTTAACAAGACAGTATTAAGCACATTTAATATTACCTTTACATTATATGTAAAATAAATGGTGAATCCAAGGGGGGTATTGTGAATAGTGGATTCACCATTATGCCATTTTATGAAATTACTATAACACCCCCACAAATTGTGTATATGTGTGTAATACTCAAGAAAGAAAAAGGAATGAAAAATAAGAAGCCTAAAGCTTCTCTCGGCTATTTACCATATTCTTATCTCGTTTCGTTGTTGCATGCTTTTTTCTTTCGTGATAAATCATTTATATAAATATGCAAATGAGCTTGTAAATTCATAACAAATTCTTATTTAAAAGAATATAAATGGCATAGACACAACAAATCATCAAGAATTTGTGTTTATCAGAAGAGGCATGTATGCAGCACATAAATTATAAATTCTCACAAACATATGTGACATTGTTATCTTACTGCGTGTTATTAATTTCCAATTTCTTTTTTTTTTTAAATTTCACTGTTTATATCTCATATCAGTTTATATGATTGAATTTAAATATATATGAACATCTGCTCTAAGTTTCCTATCATAAGTTGTGGAAAATTATTAATTTCATCATCAAGTTTTGTTGGTTTTATTGGTTTTGTTTGTACTCTTGACTCTTTTAGGGCATGCATTGGAGACAGCTTAAGTACTAAGCAAACTAGGTGGTCTCCTAAGGCCCCAAATTTTAGAGAGGCCCAATATTTGACATTTGTTTAATTAATACGCTAATAAATAATTATTCTTCTAAGATTTCAAAGATTTTATTTAAGTTATGTATATTAGAAAGCCTAACTTTTAGATATGTCCCTATTATTACACCCATTTATAATTATCCAAAAATAAGATTTGTTTTCTCAATAAAAATTGTATATTTCATAATCTTCACCTTAAAAATAAGATTTATTTTTTTTATAAAAAATCTATATTTGATAATCTTCACATATGGTAGGATTAATAGTTTTATAGTTAATTCTTTATTTATTAATGTTTCCAAGGAAAAAATTAAATGAATACTTTCATTTTCAAAAAGAATACTCTATTAAAATTACTAGCATAAGAACTGACTTTTAGTTCCTTCAAACTGTATTAAGAATCTCAAAACTAATAGACATTGAATCAACAATAATCTCAACTAAAATATTTCTTTCTCTCTTCTCTGCAAAGAAAATTATTCTCTAAGAAATATATTGCTATCAATTAATCATCATATTCATCTCCACTAGACAACTTCTATGTGCTATTATTCATTATTTATTTTAAATTATTATTATTCTTTTTTTTTACAAATTGAATTTATTTTTAATTTTATATTGATATACGGCTTGTGTAATCCAAAAGAATTTAAATTTTAAGTTATTTTATATATCCTTCAAAAGTTGATGTTGTTCAATGTACAAAGACCTAAAGCGAAATTCGCTAAGGCCCCGAATCCCTTAAAGCCAACCCGGGATGGCATGATGGGTATAATTTTATTGTGTTGTTATTTTGTTGCTTTTTTAACAAGAAAGTGTGTGTGTGTGTGTGACAGATTCAATTAACATGTTTTCATTATTGCACACTAAGGTCTGGCTCCTCTGGTTAGTAGGCAACCTTACCAAGACCTAGGTCTTAGGTTTGTATCTCATATAGTACGTGTATATATTTAATTGATATTTTTTAAAATAAATATTTTGTTTATTATGGAAAAGAACTGTGACATTTCGTGGTCTGGCGAAATTAAAAGATTTAGCATACACTTCCTCAAATTTTAAGAAATAGTCATATAAACTTATTTTAGGACACATAACACATATATTCTTTTTTGGAAAATTATCAATCATCCATCCAAACAATATTTTGTTATCAAAAATACTAAAAAAGTTTGAATTTGTTCGATTTTACACTCATTGTTTTCAATTTATATCAACCGTCCACCAAAATATTAACTTTGCTAGAGTACTTATAAGGATCTAAACAAAATGACTACTTTACTATTTTTAACTTAATTAAATTAAAAACAAAAATAAGTAAAACATCTCGCCATATTCTTCCTTGTCATATCTCTCTAAATTTTTAGTATTCATGAAATAAATATACAATTTGTGTGAAATCCTTCATTTGCCAATATCGTTTCCCACCAAATCCTTCAACCACCTTTGATTATTGACAAAACATGGATACATTGGACTACAATCAAACTTTACAACAACTTCTGTTGCTGATGATCCATGAATATCTTGGTATGTCATATCACTGATTTTAACTCCTGATGGCTGTTGAATATAGAAAATATAATTATTAAGTTTAATTTTATTCACATCAACGTCTAACATTCTCACATACAAACTTGTGATAAATAAAAACCTTTCCAGGGCAATTCTTGTTGTCGGGGCAGTAATTTTGATCAATTACGATGGGATTATCGACATTCTTCATAAGAGCATGTTGGAAAAGAATGTTCTGAGCAAATCCAGTGCTTGGTCTTTCCCAGGACTTAATCCTCAATCCATTTTCAGTTCCTGTAAAAATGTCAGTGTTTACTGTCACATTTTGCACTCCAGCCTCATGTAGCTCTTTGCCTAAGCTACCAATGCTGCAACAAATTCACAATAGTAGCACTAAATATTATGACATATAAAAAAAAATAAAATGATATAAATAAATCATCATGCATGTTCTTTATTTTCTACCTGATGCCATGGCCAGGACCACAAGCAACGTTTTCAATCCATAAATTGGTGGTGCCAGGGCCAACTGATACACAATCGTCTTCAGTCCCAATTCTAGCGTTCAAAATTGTGACGTCACTTGATGATTGAACATGAATGCCATCGGTGTTAGGGCTGTTTCCTGAGGCCGAGACTCTCACCCCTTGTACTTTCACATTGTGACATGCATTGATGACAACATGAAACATCTGGCTATTTTGGGATGTTAGTCCGTTAATCAGAATGTTGTTTGAGTTGCTAAAGCCCAGTGTCTGCTCATTTACACAAGAAGGAACGTTATCAATTATTTTAATCTGAGGAGAATAACGAAACCAAAAGCCACTTAATTTATGGCTATAATTAAAAGTAACGATCTTCCAACTTACCGTGGCACCGCTAGGGCAATTATTATTGCCTGATCGTTTACAAGCCCAGAAGCCAGCACCTTGGCCATCAAGGATGCCACCATAAATATAAACGCCATTAACATGCTCAAATAAAATCCAGTTTCCCCCATCTCCAATGACATTATAATCGGATGGAGCCACTAGAGTCCCCTCAATACGTATGGTAATATCATTGTTCCTGCATTGGCCTTGAAACACAACATTGTGTAGCAGGTACTGTTGGGAAAATATGCTCTTTAAAAGCATATGTGTTTATTTAATTGTAATAAATATTTTTTCTGATTAATAAAATTAATGAGATATTTTATTCAAATATCTTAATTGCATTAATATTTTTATTAAAGTCCATTTAATTATATTATATGTATTTATGTGATCACCATGTGGATTCACAGAAGACATAAATACAAGTTATCTTATTATTAAATAAATTTAGTTTGCAGTTAATAAATAAAGTTGGGCACTTTATTTAGGTATAGACTGTAATAAATTCATTGAATGATTTGTCTTAATCATGTATGAATTTATTGATGTAGTACGACTACATTGAACCTGATCACATATGAGATTTAATTAACTTTGTAATAATTGTCAGACTTATTAAATCTCATAGGCATTGATTTTACTGTAATCTTAATCTTAAGTTAATTATGATTTCATGATTGTAATTGTTATTCCATTTGAGTTACCAATGGGCATGACACATACTTGTAGTCTAGATTACCCGGTATCTTGGTGGGAGCATTTATGAGTATTGGAGTTATAGATTAACAACATAGAATTTGTACAACACATCTCTTGATTGGTTTTCGGCACTTGATCATAGAATTATCTGGCCAGAGTGTGTCAACATATTTAGTATGTTGAAAATGATCATTAGAGAAAACCAGTAAGTAGCAAGGAATAAGATGTAATTAAATCAATTGGACAGTTGAGATATTGATTTAATTAATGATGTGGTACAAAGGATTGTGCAGTAAAGAAATCAATGTGGCTTGGGACGAATTATTATTCCAACATACAATTATGGAGGTCAATTCCAATCTTTTAGTGGAGTAGATTTGGAATTAAACAATTAGGCTAGTTTAATTACAGGCCTAATTGTTATAGCCACTATTGTATGTTCCCAAATGATCCCTGGATTAGCTCATTTAATTGACTGCACCACTACTGGATTAATAAGCAAGATAACTAGCTATTTGGGTCAAAAGCCTAAATATATCATTTAGTGCGAGGCTCCATTTAATTAGCTTGTGTGTAAGGGGTCTTATGTTATTTTACAAGGTGGGTCCCTTATAGAAAAAGCAAGTAACGTGAGTTTTGATTTTCATTATTTAGAGCCTATGGTTTTCACTAAAGGGAGATATAAAAAAGCTTATTTTCTCTAAAGAAAGAGGCGGTAGCCATTTTATACAGATCAGAGAAAAAGATTTTTCTCTCTATTGTTGAGAGAAAAATTTTCTCGTGCTAGTTGCTTTGGTAGTGATAAAGGCGCCCACACGTCTGAGTCATAACTTGGAAGATCATTGGTGTCAGTTCGTGTTCTAACAAGCGTGGTGGTGACAGATCGTGATCTAACATGAGTGGCGGTGACGGATCATGATCTGGGAGCTTAAATCATTTCAGTGGAAAAAGGCAAATCGGATTTTCAAGGTACGATTTCTAGATTACAAATTCTTATATATTGTATGAGAGCGATCTTAAAAGGTTTTATAAAAATTTAAAAAACTGTATTTTTCCCAACAGGTACCTCCCAGGTGGCACGTAAATGGTTGAGGCCGCGGTTGAGACACAAGCTTTAGCCCATGCAGCTAGAAAGGCTTTCGTTGAGTCAGTCCGGCCATCAGATTTGGCTCCCAAACTGATCATACTGTAAGTGGCCAGTGGAATTGCTAAAGATGAACTAAAGAAGAGAATCAAGAATAATAGTACTAAAAGAATATGCAAAGACATTGATTATGCCATTTTCTTGAAAACTTAATTTGTAAAATTAACTAATACAAACTTTATTTACTTAAATGCCCTTACTTGGGACTTGGATAATATATATTTGATGACAGAAGGCTACAGAAGCAAACAAAGGACAAGTGCGCATAAATGGTTTGTAACTTTGTATGATAATAGGAGATTTCAAAGGCAGTTCTATTAAATTAACAGAAAAACGGAAAAGTATTTATCTATTTTCAGCTTGTCTGTTGCTATATAAAATTATGCCCTTATGTTTGCTTTAAGCATAAGATCAGGCAATTCCCGTGGAACACATTTCTGAACTATTTGCCCTTGTAGCTTGAAATGGCAACCTATGCTTCGTTCTGACATTTTGTTTCCTCAATTCATGTGGATCAATCTATTCATTTGTGAACTATTTGTGATCGTTGCTTCAAATTGCAGCCTTTGCGTAATTTTGTTTTTGTCCATCATGCCAAAAAATTACTAGAGATTAACATTTTGTGGCAACAGCTAGCCAAAATATAGCACACATAGTTAACGGAGCTAAATTTCAAATTCCTATATCAAAGAATGTAGCATATACACAACAAATCATTAAAAAGATGTAATTATTAAAAGAGTTATATATTAGTTCGTTAAATATCTTATTAACTGAGTAAGACCACCAGTATAAATTCTCACAAACATACATGGCATTGTTATATTACTGTCATGTTATTATTGTTAATTTTCTAATTTTTTTAAACTTTTTCGTTATTTATATCTCATGCTAGTTTATATGATTGGATTTGAATCTGTATAAGCATATCCTCTAAGTTCCCTGTTATATGCTAGTTTTATGGGTTTTGTCTCTACTACTGACTCTTTCAGGGCATGGCGTGATGGATGCAATTTTATTGTATTGTTATTTTGGTCTTTTTAGCAAGAAAAAAAAAGGACGAAGAAGAAGAAAAATGAATAAAATTTTAATAATTTCTGCTAAAAGCATTCCATATTAATTAACCAATTACATCGCCGTCATAATTGTTGCTTGTAATGGATTAGAATAAAAAATGAATAAACTTTTAAGAAAAGAGCTTCCCCACCCCCGACCCCATACCATTACGTATTATAGACCTACTTGCTTGATATATGGCAAGGATGAGAGGGGGTTGGGGGGTTGCTTCCATGTGGCAAAATATCATTTGCGAGTTAGCTTACAAGTTAATCAGCCATAGCACAGCAAGCCATGTGAGCTCAATGATAGAAAGCAATTTTTATGTATTCTGAAAATGGTCGTGTAATGATAAAATAGAAAGTTTAATTGTTACAATAATATATGTTTTAGACATTGTTTTACTACAGCAAGAGACGTATTCTAAAATCCTCATGGTAATAAGGTATGTAAGACATTTTTATTTTGAATAGCACAATAACATAGAAATTACCTCAATTAATTTCAATTTCAATGATTGTTCGTTCGTTTTTACTATTTAACAGAAAATTGAGGAAATAATTATGTCATATTTTGTTGGGTTAGCTATGTTGCCACATCGCTCATTTTAATATATGATAGTTCTCATGTTCTCACAAGGATATAAAGGAATCAATATTAATATATAACGAGCCAATTCATGGGCACTGCCCACAGACATATTTAGAAGTACTTTTAGCACGAGTTAATGTCATCAATGTACACTGATTGCACAGACGAATGCTGCAATTATTTGTGCTTTAATTGATGTCCCGAGGGCTACATGCGTGGGTGCATTGCCAAGTTTTTGGTGTTGGAAATACGAGTTAATATTGTTTTTTTTGAATTTCAAAACCTGCCGAAACATCAATTTCAACATACAAAAGAACTCCATAAGTAGTCGCTGTTGACACTATTTACGTCACTATTCACAGATACTATTTACAGCACTGTTCATCCACCAGCAACTACAAAATTCATCAAGGCGTGCACGAAGTACTATCCTTTAGACCAGTTTCCGCTCCTCTAGGAAGATTTCCTGATGGAAAAAAGAAAACAAATAATGCGAATTGATCTTCAGGATTTAATCACGACACTGCTGCCATGTCGCTCATTTCGATATATATGAGGGTTCTCAATTCCCACAAGGATATAAGGGGGTGTTTGGTACACGTATTGTATTATGTTGTATTGCATTATTTTAATGCTGGTGTATTGTATTATGCTGTATTATATTAGCATTGTATTATAATAATATTGTACAATGTTTGGTACTACACTGTACTGTAATAATTTTTTAAATTAATTTAAATTAAATATTATATTATATTAATATATTTAAATTGTATTAATATTTATATTATTATTAATTTTAAATTAATATTATTCATATTTAAATATTTATTATTAGTCATAATAAATGTAAATTTATTAATAAATTAAAATGTAAAAATAAAAATAAAATGTAATATTATTGAACAATAAATTATTTATTTATATTAATAATTATAATGTAAAAAAATAAAAATATTAAATAATAATAATAATATATTATTATTATTATTATTATTATAAAATTAAAGTAAAAGCAAAAGTTAGCAAAAGTTGAAAAGTTGGAAACGAAAAGGAAAAAAAATTAAAATAAAACCAAAAGTTAACAAAAGCTGAAAAGTTTGGAAACGAAAAGGAAAAAAAAAAAAAAAAGAAACAGCAATGCGGCAGTTCGCCGCATTAGCCAGGCCCATTATACAAGGTTTCTATAGATTTTAGTTTACCAAACATGGGCTTGTATAAAGCTAATGCAATGAGGGGTAATAATACAGCAACCAAACATGCCCTAAAGGAATTAATATTAATATATAATGAGCTCAATTCATGGGTAATGGACACTGACGTGCTTAGAAGTACTTTTAGCACGAGTTAATGTCAGCAACGTACAATCATCACAAAGATAACGGCTGCAATTATTCGTGCTTTTATTGATGTACCGAGGGCTACATACATGGGCGCATTGCCAAGTTCCTGGGGCTCCCCTATTTAATGCAATTTTTGTTTAGTACGGATAGCAAGTGATTGGTCGAATATTGACTAGCACACACAATGGAATTCGAGAAATTGCAAGTATATTGTGAGGCTTATAGTTTACCATAAAATAATGGAGTTCTAAAGGAAAGTCTTTGTTTAATAGGCCTCTGACGATGTAAAAATATAAAGATTGAAAGATAAGAGAAACTAGATTTTTGAATAACAAAATTTTATTAGGAAAAGTCTGAATGAAGAAAATCAGTTTTTTTGGATCCTTTTATAATAATCTTAAATATTGCTAATTTATCGAAATTGGAAAATTTGAAATATTATTTTATAATAAAATTCTCTTAACTAAATAAGGAAACCAAAACAAAAAGTACCTAAATATGATATTTGAAAAAAGATAAAAATCTTGAAAGTAATAGAAAAAATAGGAAAATATTTTAAAATTGAAAAAAGACTAGGAAAGAAATGGAATTACTAGTTCAACAGCATCTTGTCACAAGTTTCGAAATGATATATTATACACAAAAAAAAGGACTATTGTATCCCAAGTTATGACCTCCAGAAAGGACCCTACTTATCCTACTCAACCGTCCTACCTCAATCAGAAACTGAACTGAGTAGTTCAATTCTTATACAATTTGTTGGGAAAGGGACTCACACAAGTAATCGCAAATTAAGCGAAAATAAAATTCTTTTCCTCTTTGTGTTATTAAAATAGGATGCGGACCACAAATAAATAGGCAGAAAAATAAACCAACAAAATCCAAAACAATAAATCAACCACAAGAGACAAATTTTTACGTGGAAAACCCAAGGCAAGAAAAACTATGGGGCTGTAGTCTGATATAATCTTCCACTATATTAATGGGATTACAACACAAATTCTTCTCTATATAATATTGGAGACTAACAACTTCGAGAATCTCAATATTCTTAGCCTACAGTAATAGCCTAATATTTGTCTCTCTAACAAGTGGGTATCTCAAATGATAGCTAACGAGAGGATAAAATAAAAATCAAGACCAGTAAGATTGTAGAGGGTGAACATATGCTCTGCAACCAAACACTCTTAAGTGTTTATAAGAAACATCTTTCCCTGTCTAGACTCTTTTAGGTACATCGCCATCTAATGGAGTTGAAGAAGAAATGTTAATCAAGTTAACTACAGTACGCATAGTCTCCACCCAGAAAGATATAGAAAGCTTTGCATCATAAAGCATACGTTTGACCCTCTCTTTAATCGTTCTATTCATCTTTTCTGCAACTTTTTGGTACAGTCTTCTCAAGTCTTATTCCATGGGATCTGCAATATTGCTCAAATGGTCCTTTGTATCCACCACCATTATTTGCCCTGACACATTTTAATTTTCTTCATGTCCCTCTCTCAACATAAGCATGGAAAAACTTAAACGTATCAAGCACCTGGTCTTTAAATTTCAAAGTAAAGGCCTACACTTTTCTATCAATAAAAGTCACAAAATAAAGTGCACCTCCTATTGATTTACTTTGCATCATACAAACATCAATGTGAATTTAATTAAGTATTTGTGACTTTTTAGATGGAGAAAAGATTTTAAAAGCTACTTCGTGTGCCTTTTCAGTTAAGCAATGAACACAGGTCTTGAGGGACATACCTGCGAAGCTGGGTATAAATCCTTTTTTGGCAGAGTTTCTAGCCCTTTCTCACCAATGTGAACAAGCATTTCGTGCCTTGTCTCAATGTCAGAATCTTTTACAGCACATTCATATCTTCTTTCTTAATCTTGGCTTCTATCACATAGAGAGTGTTTACTTTCCCCCCTTAGCTAACATTAGGGAGCCTTTGGTGAACTTCCATTTTCCTTCACCAAATTGGTTAGTATAACCATCATCATTAAGCTTACATATAGAGATCAAATTAAGGTGAATATCTAGTACATGTCTGACATCTTTAAGCAACAACTTACAACCAATGCTGGTTTCAAAGCAAATATCTTATATGCCCACAATCTTGTATGCTCTCTCATTTCCTATCCGAACATGGTCATAATCGCCATTAACATAGTTTGTGAAGTAGTCACGACGTGCAGTAACATGAAGCGAAGCACCCAAATCAATCACCCAATCACTGGTGTGGCAAGTGAGATTTACCGAGCACTCATCATAAACAATACACATATGGCCATCAACTATGGCTGCAATGTTGTCATTGTCATTTTTCTGAGCATCACCCTTTTCTTTCGCCTGTTCTCTTTTCCACAATCTACACTCCATTTTAACATGACCCATTTTTTTACAATGAAAGCACTTCATGTTTCTCCTCTGGGATTTAGATATTTCTCTACAGTTATCATTGTTCTGTTGGGCGGAATTTCTAGTTTGACTTCTCCCCCGTCTTTCTTGCTTTTTTGAAAGGAGTGCATCTAACTTAGAGAGAACTGCTTCAACACTTTTTTTTTTTTTAGATTCTTCATTTTGTAACCTCTTTGTAACTATACCCAAGGTTAATTTCCTGTTCAGCTCTGGTTTATTCACTGACACCACTAATGTCCCCCAATTATCAGGTAAAGAACTAAGTAATAACAATCCTTGTAACTCGTTATCTCAAATAATTTTCATAGCAGTTGTTGAGTGTTAGAAAATGTATATTTATAAAGGAGAAAAGCATCATTTTACGTTTCACGTCTTACTAATAACCCTTACTTTTATGTATTTAAACTTCTTGTAATTTAATTATGTGTGTTTTTATTTTAATTAAGTATTTTATGTATTTTAGGGGCATCATGATCATTTCACAATAAACGAGAGATCAGACGGCAAAACGGACATCACTTTTGAACTCAGGACGGTCGAAAAACTTAGGAGGAGCATAAAAGGAAAAATGGCACTGTTCACATGTACGGTACTATTCACGTGTACGGTACTGTCTACGTTACTGTTCACGACGCTGTTCACATAGACGGATCGATGACGTGGCATTGACCAATGATGTGGCATTAACTGATGAGGTGTCACGATCCTGTTGGACTAAAATTCTTAGGTATTGTTGACTGATGACGTGGCGCAATCCTGAGCGTCCAAATTGTTTTTAATCCGATGACCACGATTTACTCAATGTATCTATAAAAAGGGGGCCTTCCGCCCCTAATTTGATATCTCTTAATCCATTTTTGGACTCCATTTTCTGTAATTCTCTCTCCATCTTGTATTTTCTACGTATTTTAATAAATTCCCATTGTTAGAGTGCAATTTATGCACTAGTTTTGCATTGTTTACTCCCCTTAATATCGATGTTTTGCACTTAATAATAGTGATTTACTTGTGTTTTACTTTTGTAGGTGCAATTCTATTGATTGGTGATAAAATTGAGCTATAAGATGATGTTTAAGGATGATTGTTCTCTTGGAGAAATTATGAGCATCAGAAGAACTTTGTTAATAAGGCGTGGGCGCGTGCTGTCAATTGCGGACTTGTAGTTTTTAGTTTAACGTGTTTTGTATTTTTGGTTATTTTTGCAATTACGAATTTAATATTTCAGTTATTAGTATTTTATTTTAAATAAAATTCTAGAGGAGAAGAGAGAGAGAGTATTAAGAGAGGAATCTATTGTGAAAAAAATGGGGATTTTGGATTGGAGGAAAAGAAAGAAACCCTAGATCTAATTTTTCTCTTCTCTCTATGAAGAACTAAACTTATTTTTCTGGTTGAAGGATAATGATGCTTTGATTCATCACTACTGTGAGATCTTTCTTGTGCTTTAATTGTTTTATTGTTTTTTGGGTATTTGTTTATTCTCTGAATTAGTTTCATGATTATGTTTGTTAATTAGGTAATTGGCCACTATTTAATTATCAACTTAATCTATTGTCAATTAAAGGATTCATCGTATGAAGAATTTAATGTTTGTGACAAATAACATAGCAGTGAGTTGTGTTATGAGAATAAACAATCTAATTTAAATGAATCATCGTATGTGTTGATTAGGATTTGGGTCTCTCTAGTCTTTCAGGCTGTCAATTGATTAAATCCTATGATCGTATCTAGGGTTGTCTATTGATTAGGGAAATAGCCAACGGTCGTACCTTGGTTATCGACTAGTTAAGGAGAGATTGGCTATTAGAGGGTCTCAGTAGCTATAACCGGTCTATTCATAAGTAATAATAATCTATATTTGAATCAATGATCAGTAGTCGAATCAAGCTGAGTTAATTCCTTCAACCAGAGCTTTCTCCAATTTGAATTACAACTTTAATTTGCATTCTTATTATTTTAATTTGATTTGTATTATTGTCAACAATTCCCCCATTTTATGTTTTGCGTTTTAAAAGGATTTAAATAATTATCGATCTCTGTGGACACGACCCTGCTCAATCACTACACAATTTATTTAGAGTAGGAATTTATTTTTGTTGGATTCGACAACCATCAAATTTTGGCGCCGTTGCCGGGGATTGGTGTCATTTATTTAATCCTTTTTATGTTTTACTTGGTGTATGGTTCGTTCTTCTCGTACAGGTACACTTTCGTTTGATCCTAAAATTGAGAAGACAGCTCGCCAGCTGAGACAGCAGACGAAGCGAGCTAAGCAACGCTCCTCGTCGCCTTTGCTTTCTGAAACATATACAGTGCCTGATTTAGTTGAATCATCTAGTGATTCAGAAGAAAAAGTGATGGATAGACCTACACCTGTAGAAAGAACTCTTAGAGAGTTAGCTGAACCAGACTTGAATCAACAATCACTCTGCATTCAATATGTAGACTTTGAGGTAAATTTTGAATTAAAGTCTGGTCTTATTCATTTATTACCCAAGTTTCATGGTTTTGCAGGTGAAGATCCTCATAAACATCTTAAGGAGTTTCATGTTGTGTGTTCAAGTATGAGACCACAAGGCGTGACTAAAAAGCAGATTAAACTGCGTACTTTTCCGTTCTCTGTAGATGGGCTAGCTAAAGACCGGTTGTATTACTTGCCTCCTGGATCGATTACAACGTGGAATGATTTGAAGAAGCAGTTCCTCGAGAAGTACTTTCCTGCTTCAAGAGCTGCCAACATCAGAAAGGATATTTGTGGGATCAGACAACTTCCTGGGGAGACTTTGTATGAGTATTGAGAGCGATTCAAACAATTGTGTGCCAGATGTCCTCAGCATCAGATTTCTGATCAACTTCTTATTCAATATTTTTACGAAGGACTATCATTGATGGATAGGAGTATGATAGATGCTGCTAGTGGAGGTGTGTTGATGAACAAGACCCCTACTCAAGCAAGGGAGTTGATATCAAATATGGCTGCCAATGCACAACAATTTGGCAGTAGGCAAGATCTCACTTCAAGGAAGGTGAATGAGGTAAATATTTCTTCTGTTGAATAACGTTTAGATAAACTTACTTCTCTTGTGGAAAAGTTTGTTGTAGGTAATGTGCAACAGGTGAAGACTTGTGGCATTTGTTACAATATGAGTCATTCAACCGATATGTGTCCTACACTTCAAGAAGAACCCGTTGAACAAGCCAATGCAGTTGGAGGATTTCCAGGCATGCCTCAGAGGAGGTATGATCCTTATGCACAAACATACAATCCGGGATGGAAGGATCATCCCAACTTCAGCTATGGAGTTAGGCAATCAGGATTCTCACAACAGTATCCACCAAGACAACCAGCACCTCCACAGTCAAACTCCAAGTCAGGTATATCTCTTGAAGAAATTGTTAAATCACTTGCGACTAACACTCAACAATTTCAGTAGGCAACTACATCAAGCATTCAAAACTTGGAGAACCAAATGAGTCAATTGGCGACTATAGTGAGCCGTCTGGAGTCTCAAGTATTAGGGAGATTGCCTTCACAATCTTAGGTGAATCCAAAGCAAAACGTTAGTGCTGTCATCCTTAGAAGTGGGAAGGAGTTGCAAGAGCCTAGTAAGAAAGTGACAAAGCATGTAGAAGATGAGCTTGAGATGAATGAATTGATGCTTAAATCTTAAGATGCGCAACCCATCAGAGCGAAACCCCTACCTATTATGATACCTCATCTTTTTCCAAGCCGATTTGCAAAATCCAAGAAGGAGGAACAAGAGAAAGACATCCTTGAGACATTTTGCAAGGTTGAGGTAAATATTCCTTTATTAGATGCTATTAAACAAATACCTCGATATGCTAAAGTCCTTAAGGAACTGTGCACCTCTAAGAAAAAATTAAGAGGAGATGAAAAAGTTCACATGGGGGAGAATGTTTCAACAGTTCTCCAAAAGAAACTACCTCCTAAGTGCAAGGATCCAAGTATGTTTACTATCCCTTGTAAAATTGGTAGTGTTAGAGTTGAAAAGGTTATGTTAGATCTAGGAGCTTCTATTAATGTCATGCCTCGTTCCATTTATTCATCTTTGAATGTTGGTCCATTAAAAGAAACTGGCGTGATAATTCAACTAGCTGATAGGTCTAATGCATATCCTGATGGGGTATTAGAAGATGTCTTAGTACAAGTTAATGAGTTGGTTTTTCCTGCTGATTTTTATGTACTTGATATGGAAGATGATAACTCCTCTAATTCTGTCCCAATTTTGCTAGGAAGACCTTTTCTTAAGACTGCTAGGACTAAAATGGATGTACATAAAGGGACTCTCACTATGGAGTTTGATGGAGAGGTTATAGAATTCAATATGAATGATGCCATGAAATATCCTAGCGATGAACATTCGGTATTTTCTGTGGATGTTATTAACCCTATAGCTCAGAAAGTTTTTTACAAGGAAAAGACAAAGACATTTCATGATAGAATGATTTTGAGAAAGGAGTTCTCTGTTGATCAAAAAGTTCTTCCTTTTCATTCTAAGCTTAAACTTTTTCCGGGTAAATTACGTTCTTGCTGGGTTGACATTTTATTGTTACTAATGTTTTTCCTCATGGTGCAGTTGAGATTCGGAGTTCGACCTCTGACAAAGTTTTTAAGGTTAATGGTCATCGCTTAAAACCTTTTTATGAAGGTTTTTCAGTGAATATTGTGGAGGATGTGGCTCTCGAGAGTCCCAATTATGGAGATTGATGCATAAATGTGTCTAGCCAAATACATAAAACAAAGGCGCTTGTTGGGAGGCAACCCAAATGATTTATTTATTTTAGTTTTTGTTATATCTTCTTTTAATTTTGATTTAGAATTTTTTTAAAATAATGTGTTTGCTTATTTTAGTCAGAAGAAAATTTTTGATAAGGCGTGCCCACGTCTTAACTAATAAGTACTTCTGTGATTTTTAAAGTAAAATGGTTTTAAGGCGTGCCCACGTGCTTATTAGAAACATACTTCTGAAATTTTTAGTGTCTCAAGTGATTCATAAAAAAAAAATTAAATATTTTATTTTATTTTTTTTTCTATTTATTTATTTTTTTAAAAAAACGAAAAAACAAATTTTACTGTTCACAAAATCCCTAATTTTCCAGAACTTGTTTTCTTCTCCAGCCGCTTGCAGCACACCAGCAACAAACCAGCCCGTCGGAAAACGCAAACCCCCGCGCGCGCAGCACTAGCAACGAGCACGCCCCGCAACGCAACCTAGAACCAGCTCTCGCGCACAACAAAACGCGAACGCAGCAGTGCGTAGATCCAGCCCCGCAACGCAGCGCGAACTAGCAACGCGAACCACCAGCGCGCAACGCAAGCCCCCACGCGCGCGGCACCAGCATCGAGCACCATCCAGCTAGCGCAGCACCAGCATCCCGTGTCTCGCAGCCCAGCAGCGCGCAACGGATCCGCAACGCAACCCAGCAAAGCGCAACACATCCCACGCAGCAGCGCGAACCAGCTCTCGCGCGCAACACAGTCTCGCGCGCAACACAGCCACGCAGACAGCAGCCCGCACGCAACCAGCAGTGCGCAACCAGCCCCAAGTCGCGCAGTAAAGCTCCAGCCGAGCAGCAACGCAACGCAACCAGCCTACGCCCTGTATTCCAGCCGAGTAAATCGAAATCCGTGAGTGCAATTATTGTAACAATGCCGAAGAGGAAAACATCTACTTCCAAGTCATCGAAAAAGACACCCGTCGCAAAGAAATCTAAGATTGCCGCGCCCACTACGGTTCCATGGAACACAATTTCATATTCACGCCAAGCCGTGAGACAAAGATCGAAACATGGAAAAGGCATGAGTGTTTTGCCACTCGCGGAATCCAATCTCGGAGGGTGCCTCGCATTCGCGACTCAACAAGAGAAAGAGAGGTGTGGTCGAATTCAAGGAGGGGAGATTTCAGTTTACTGAACCAGGACCCACTCAACCTCCGAAGAAGCTTTATGCTAGGAGTGGTGTTACCTCTGATGACGAGTTTGACGACGACACTGCTGCCCCACCAACTATTCCTTCTACATTCGCACCACCTTTGAGCATTCAGTTAGAGAAAATGGAGCACAAGCTGAACAAGATGGAGCAGAATTTGACCGCATACTTCGAGAGTGTGGGATTTACCCCACCATTTCCGCCAAGCCCATAGACGTTATGTGGATCAAAGCTCACAATTCAGGGAAGTTTCTTTTTGCCTTTAATCTTTTATCCTTATGCTTTAATTTTTATGTGAGCTTTGATTATCTTACATTAGGGACAATGTAAGTTCTTGGTGTGGGGGAGGGATTTTTGCATTATTGATGCCTGGAATTATTATTTTCACTCTACTCATCTATTTTCACTCTACTCATCCTTAAATGATTTTGGAGTTAGTATGCTTCATATATTATTAATTTTCTTTTCCTTTCTCTCTCACTACTCTTTTCCCATCTATCTCAAATTATTTATATCTATTTTTTTTTCCTATCATACTCTTTCATCACTCACATTTTATTTATCTTTCATTTTTTTACTACATACATCTTTCTCGCTTATTATCCTTTTTATCTTTCCTTTTATATCTCACTCATACCTTCTTCTCATTCTACACCACTATTGATGGTTGATTCATTTGAAGAGTGTACATGATTTGATGGCAAATTTACCAACTTTGTGAGGATTTGAGCCTATGAGCAACCACTTTGCTCTAATTATTTTTTGTTATGTGAATATCAATCCTAGTTTGTTTATTCTAGAACTTGCTTTGTTATGCATGTTGAAGCCACATTACGAGATTTTATGCATTAAAATGATAAGGGCAAACCATTTTCCATTTTTCTATTCTCGCATTTTTTTTTCTCTACCCGAAGACCTTTATTTGCTATCTTTGTTTGAGCCTTAACCATTACCCATCTAATTCTCTCCGTCTACTTAACCATTTTTCTTCTTTTTTTAGCCGCAATTTAAGGAGATTTTTGGACTCATTGTGTGGATATATTTTGTTGCTTTTTCTACCTTGTATTAAGGTTTCTCAATTAGATCAACAAGCATTATGCTTGAATTAAATTGTGCAAGGTTCGTTTATTTTGTTTGATTCATCACTAAAAAACACAAAAAGGAAAAAGAAAAAAAAAGAGAAAAAGAAAAATCGAAAACAAAATTGAAAAAAAAAAGTTTACATTCTTGGTGACTTGAGTAGAAATAAGCATTTTGATATCATAAGTTAATTCAATGAGTTCATTCTTCTCATTTTGATCTCTTTTCCTTTCATAGACCTTTCTTTTTCATTTAACCCATTTAACCCCGTTACAACCTTTTTAAGACCCTTAGATTTTTGCATTTAATTCATGTTTTGTGGATTGAGATATGATATATAAGCAAGCTTATGGTAATAGCATTCTTTGATTTGATTTGAGTGCATAAATGACACCCTAAACACTTTGAGTGCATGGAGTGAAGTCATTGAGAGGGCTATTAAATCTTGTTGCACTTGAATTTTGAATGGATCTTCTTGGTGGTTGAATGTTCTTATTCTATCTTATGAGATTCTATGCTTTAAAAATCCTTGTCTCTCGAATGTTGATGGACTTAATTTCTTGAGGTATGCTTGCTTGAAATTGTTTTTGGATGAGTTGAGATGAAAATTGAGTGGAGATTTGGGATTAATCTTGAGTTATATGCTTGAGGACAAGCATCATCTTGGTGTGGGGGAATTTGTTAGAGTGCAATTTATGCACTAGTTTTGCATTGTTTACTCCCCTTAATATCGATGTTTTGCACTTAATAATAGTGATTTACTTGTGTTTTACTTTTGTAGGTGCAATTCTATTGATTGGTGATAAAATTGAGCTATAAGATGATGTTTAAGGATGATTGTTCTCTTGGAGAATTATGAGCATCAGAAGAACTTTGTTGATAAGGCGTGGGCGCGTGCTGTCAATTGCGGACCTGCAGTTTTTAGTTTAACATGTTTTGTATTTTTGGTTATTTTTGTAATTATGAATTTAATATTTCATATATTAGTATTTTATTTTAAATAGATTTCTAGAGGAGAAGAGAGAGAGAGTATTTAAGAGAGGAATCTATTGTGAAAAAAATAGGGATTTTGGATTGGAGGAAAAGAAAGAAACCCTAGATCTAATTTTTCTCTTCTCTCTATGAAGAACTAAACTTATTTTTCTGGTTGAAGGATAATGAAGCTTTGATTCATCACTACTGTGAGATCTTTCTTGTGCTTTAATTGTTTTATTGCTTTTTGGGTATTTGTTTATTCTCTGAATTAGTTCCATGATTATGTTTGTTAAGTAGGTAATTGGCCACTATTTAATTATCAACTTAATCTATTGTCAATTAAAGGATTCATCGTATGAAGAATTTAATGTTTGTGACAAATAACATAGCAGTGAGTTGTGTTATGAGAATAAACAATCTAATTTAAATGAATCATCGTATGTGTTGATTAGGATTTGGGTCTCTCTAGTCTTTCAGGCTGTCAATTGATTAAATCCTATGATCGTATCTAGGATTGTCTATTGATTAGGGAAATAGCCAACGGTCGTACCTTAGTTATCGACTAGTTAAGGAGAGATTGGCTATTAAAGGGTCTCAGTAGCTATAACCGGTCTATTCATAAGTAATAATAATCTATATTTGAATCAATGATCAGTAGTCGAATCAAGCTGAGTTAATTCCTTCAACCAGAGCTTTCTCCAATTTGAATTACAACTTTAATTTGCATTCTTGTTATTTTAATTTGATTTGTATTATTGTCAACAATTCCCCCATTTTATGTTTTGCGTTTTAAAAAGATTTAAATAATTACCGATCTTTGTGGACACGACCCTGCTCAATCACTACACACAATTTATTTAGAGTATGAATTTATTTTTGTTGGCTTCGACAACCATCACCAATTTTGCCCCTAGTTCAATTATGAGTAGCTAATTTTCTTTCAAGCTTGGGTTGAAGGTGAAGTCTCAACATGTGTCATGGGCTTTATTTGGTAAATTTATTTTCTCTTCCCCTCTAATTTTTGTGGATGTTTTGACTTCTCATCGACAAATAATACTAATCTTGTCTAGTACCGCCTTGGTTTCACCGGCCCCCTAGTACAAGGTTATTATTATTTGTCACGATAAGCCCTTAGCACCATATTGATTAGAGTGTGGTTCATGAGGTGTGGATTCCCCCCTCATGATTTAATTGGTATTAATAAGGAATATTTAGCCCATGATGCATGTTGATACGGATCCAGATACCCAAGTATGTCATTTTAATAGATTTCTATTCAATTTATTCTCGCCATTTAAATTCCAATTTTAGGATAATCCAAATCATTTTCACCACAAATCCAACCGCCTTCATACAAAATTAATTCTACATATATTTAAAATCCACCTCCTTGTGAGATCGACACTCGTCACCATTGATTTATACTACAATAGATTCGTGCACTTGCGAGTTCAATAAAATTTGCACAACAGCAGTCAACTGATAACCAAGCCCTAAAACTCATCAGTGTGTTCAGTTATACTACACCCCTTCTTGTGTTTCAAATTAACAAACCTTTTCATCAAATTGGCTTTGTTATGTGTTGTCGGCTGCTCATAAATTATCTTTAATTTTCTCCAAAGAACATCAACCCTGGATTCCTTCACGACATGATGGTACACACTCTGATCAATCCATGATCTAACAGTACACACAAGTAGGGATGGCAATGGGCACCGCCTGCAGCGGGTTTGCCATTACCAAACACAAACCCGCACAAAATTTAAATTACCAAACCCACCCGCAACCCGCAGCGGGTTTTAATTTTTTTACAAAAACCCACCCGCAGCGGGTTTTAACAATTACCAAACCCGCAATGGTATCCGGCGGATTTTTTGCGGGTTTCCGTATTTAAAATCACAAATGTTTAATATATAAATTTATAATAATAACCTTAAATTCCATATAACATACTCAATTTTATATTTAAATAATGTAAATGAAAAATTAAAATTTCCACATCAATTCAACACAAATTCTCAAATTTAAGTATAAATTACACAAATCCATTTAAAAAACACAAACTAGTATCTAAAAATAATAATTACATTTCATATTATCATTTAAAACAAGCTCCAAGAGAAGATATTCATTTCATTCACCACCATAAGCACCCATCCAACACATTGCCTATAATAATAATTAAGATTAATATTTTCAAATACTAATTCGAAGGAAAATGCCTTTAGTTTTCTTTAGATTATGACTTTAGAATAGGATATAGGCCACATACACCCATACACAACTTTGAGCCTTTGGCTATTTGGTAATTTAATTAATGACATTATTTTCTTTATACATTTTTAGATTAAAATTAAATTAAAAATATTTGAAAAAAATATTGCGGGTTTGGTGGATATCCATGCGGATATCCACCGGATATAAGGTTAATACCAAACCCACCCGCATCCATGTGCGGGTTTTAATTTATAATACTAAACCCGCCCGCAACGGGTAAAATTACCCGCAACGGGCGGGTTTTGGCGGGTGGGTTTGGGCGGGTTTGCGGGTACAATTGCCATCCCTACACACAAGCAGTTGCAAATTAAGCGGAAATAAAACTATTTCCCTCTTTATGTGATTAAAATAGGATGTGTATCACAAATAAATAGGCAGAAAAATAAACCAACAAAATCCAGAGTAATAAATCAACCACAAGAGATACAAATTTTTATGTGAAAAACCTAAAGTGAGAAAAACCATGAGACCGTAATCTGATATAGGCTTCCACTATATTAATGGGATTATAACACAAATTCTTTTCTAGATAATACTAGAGGCTAACAATATAAAAAATCTCAATATTCCTAGCTTACAGTAACATCCTAATATCTATCTCTCTAACAAGTGGTTATCTCAAATAATAGTCAACGAGAAAATAGAATAAAAATCAAGACCAGTAGAATTATAGAGGGTGATGCCAGAAACTTACCATCAAAATTTGGGAGAAAACGAAGTTAATTAACCTTATGATTATCTAATCAAAGATTAAAAATTTTACCCCCAAATTATAATAGTTAGCCACTGTTCTTCCTTTTCTTCTCTCGTCTTTTTGTGCTTTTTTTCTTTGTATCAGCCGCCCCCACTTACTCTTCTAAAGCCACGTTTTTTAAAACCTAATTTTTTTTTGTAAAATTTCATGTAGCCCCTCAACCTTTCTTTAATTATTTAAACCCAACACAATTTTACTTAACTGGCCACTTTAACTCGAATGTTGTACTGGTAGGGGCTAAAAATTAATTTAGGTTTAACCTACCTCATTACTTATTTTTCCCCAATGTTGATGTAATTATAAATTATTACACTGCTCTTTTAAAACCTTACATTATGGGCAGGGGTTTACTGTAATTGTTGATTATGTTGAACGGCCAAATAGAAATCTATTCATAGTTGCACAAGTAGAAGTCCGTCAAAGACTTGCTTTGTTAGTGCCCATCTGAAAGCTTATGGCTATCCATCTGAAAAATTTAATTTCCTCATGGAAGAAACGATCTACTTACAATGATGACAAATTCTACGCCCATAACACGCATGGGGTTGATCTAAACGCTCGGACTCAATAAAGATAAAGCGTCGAGCTAAAACCACAAGGTATATAAGCCTCTACATACCAATCGGGGGGAGCGATTATTTAATTAATTTGTTTTTGGCTTTGGTTAGAATGTAGCTATTTCGTTGTTGTTCACTGTCTTCGCCTGCCCCTTGGTCTCTTCGGAATATGTGGGATCAACTGCAAAACCTAATTTATTCTCCCATGTTGTCCCAATGTTATCACACTTTTAGGAAGAATTACAGTGTTACTGATTGTCTTGCGAATTTGGGAGATCCTCCTATGGTCATTCGAAAGTTTCTTTCTTTATAGACTGATGGCTTCTCCAACTATAGATTCAGTTAATTGGCTTGTTTCATTTAGGATGGTTATTTTACATTAATGTATTTTTTTTCTATTAAATCTTATGTGTATTTTCTTATTCTAGAACGATAGTACTTTTTAAGAGGTAAGGCTCACTATATCCTCTAAACTATTTTTCTCTTTCTTCTTAATTTAATGGATTTCTCACTTTAGCAAGGTTGCTTTAAAAAAAATAAAAAATTTAACAAGTCAAAAATTAAGCGGAAAGGCATCCACACCCCTAAGGTTTGCTTAAATGATAAAATGGATCCCCTTAATATCATAAATTGTTACATAGACTCTTTTTTAACTATTATACACTTAATTACGATAAATCAATAATTGATTTTAAATAGACATGTATGATAAATATAAATTAAACGTAAAATCATATAATATATAAAATAAGATAAAATTTTTAAAATATTTTGAATGTTAGAAAAGTTATTCTTACATTATTAATCTGTCATATTCTTTTAATAATAATAAATATATTTGACATTATAATAATATTAAAATAATTATACTAACATTCACAGTAATTTATAAAATTTATATTATTTTATTTACAATATAGTTTTTAACTATGTCCATATTACTATAAATCTTAAAGTCAATTTTTGGATTAATATATTTTAATTAATGAAATCTTTTGGGATAGACTAATAATAACTTAATATTAAAAATAATTTTCATTATACATGTTATTTTGATAATTATACTTATTATAATATTTTATTTGTATCATATGGTATAATTATACTTCTAATCTTATCCTTGAGCATGGATTCTTTGAACTACAATCAAAATTTACCGCTGCTTTTGTTGCTGATGTTCCATGAATATCCTGATATGTTACATCACTAATTTTAACCCTTGAAACTTGTTACATCACCAATTACATCACTAATTGGTATATATATTAATAATACAATATGTTACTTAACTTATATTAAATATCCTTTTGATATCTCACCTTGCCAGGGCATCCTTCGTTATCAGGGCAGTAATTTTGATCAATTATGATTGGATTTTGGACATTCTTCATGACTGCATGCTGGAAAAGGAAATTTTTCTGGCAAAACCATTGCTTGGTCTCCCCCATGACTTTATTCTTAGCCCATTTTGAGTGCCTATAAATGTCACAGTTTTTAACTGTGACATTTTGCACTCCAGCCTCAATCAAATCTTTCCCCAAACTCCCAATGCTGAAAAATATTCCCAAAAATCGATTTTATAAATATTTAAAACAATAAGAATATTAAAATGACATTATAATAGTAGGAGATTTTTCAATTATTATTATTATTATTATTTTATTTCTCACCTGATTCCATGGCCAGGACCACATGCAACATTTTCGATCCATAAATTGTTGGTTCCCGGGCCAACAGAGACAGTCATCGCCTGTGGAGATCCTAGTGTTCAAGATTGTGACACCACTTGATAATTGAAAATGAATACCGTCGGTGTTGGGGCTGTTGCCAGAAGCTAAAACCTTGACGCCTTGCAATTTCACATTGTTGCAGCCATTGAAAACAATGTGGTACATTTGGCTATTTAGAGATGTTAATCCGTTGATTGCAATGTTGTTAGAATTGGAAAAGCCTATTGACTGCAGAAGAACGTACATAATTGTAAATGGGTAATTAGAATAACTTTCGAAAAAAAGAGTACAAATTGAATAAGAATTAATGAAAGGCCTATATATGGAAGTTGACCTTTTAAATTCCTTTCTTTTCTAATCATTAATTACTTGATTAATGTTGAATTTTTCTTTCCACGCCTTAAAACAATTTATTAACATAAAGTATACCATGCGAATGAAAGTGACTTGATACTAGGGGTGTTCAGAATCCAATCCGATTCGCTCAATCCGTCTGATCCGTACAAATCCGATCCGTGGAGTGGATTGTAAATTTGATAATTCGCAATCAGTGAATTGGATATGGATCTACTTCTATAAGTATGTTCTTCAATTAGAGGAAGCTATGCGAGCCTAAATTATAAACACAAATTATATATCTCCATGCAATTTTTCAACAACTAAAGAAATCCAACTTTATTAAATTCATCTAAACTAAATTTTATATTCCACATGTACCATTAAGGTGAGATCTTTCATTATAATGTACAAAAAGGTGGGGGTGGGAGGAATTGTTTGGCTCCCTTGGCACAACTCCATTGACTTTGAATATTTGCAACTGTGGTTAGTCGAGTACGAGTAATAATACTAGGTGATAGTTGGAGTTTCATGGGTGAGATTTCTAATTCACTTATAGACTTTTTTTTTTTTTTAAATTTATATAAGAAATGGTATGATATGGTATTAAATACCATTTCTTTTATAAGGATGGTAGCATATATCAACATGATTTTGACTGTTAGTCGATTAGTTTTTATCTTCTTTATCACTTCATTAATTAGCTAATTCTATGGTAACTATCTCTAATTGGGGTTCATTACACCCCTGATTGCCTAATCTTCTTTTGTTCTATATTACATTTTTTTTTTAGTAAGAATATTGGTAAAAATAAAAAATATCAAAATATTTATATTATTAAACTTTTGGGCCTAATTAACTAATTAAAGTCCTAAATTTTTATTTAGGACATTAAAAAGACCGAGTAGATTCTATTAGCCCAAATTTTTTTTAATTTTAATATTCTTTAAATATTTTAAACTTAAATATATTTTTTATTTATTTTTAGATGTTATAATTGCCCACAGCGAATCACAATTTTAATATCTAATCTAATCTAATATAATATTTGCTCTTGATTTGCTCCGATTTAACGATTGTGTTGTAAAGGGAATAGTCCACATTTATAAAGTGCCCACGCCACCATTGAACAAGTTAATTTTGAATCTAAATTCGATTTTATTTGTAACAATTTTGTATTAGACTATTAATTTGTTCATGATAGTTTGTAAAAGAAATTTGTCTCCCTTGCATGCTGCGTTACTTACTAATTTAATGTATGTGACTTTTGTAATGGATATTAATGTAAGATATATTTCGAACTTTACTTTTATTTGAATTTTTTATTTTAATATGATTAACTCAAAATCGAAAACAAAAAAAAAATGTATTAGTTATTTGGGGATCGGGGACCCTCGGGGATCCCCTGTTATTATTCGGGGAGGGGATGAGGATTCTCTCAAGTAATTCTGACGGGGACGAGAAGGGGACGGGGACGTACGCAAAATATTGGGGATGGGTATGGGGAGATTGGTCCCCTCCCCTCCCCTCCCCATTGCCATCCCTAGTGATAGTTGGAGTTTCGTGGGTGAGATTTCTAATTCACTTATAGACTTTTTTTTAAAAAATTTATATAAGAAATGGTATGATATGGTATTA
This sequence comes from Citrus sinensis, assembly GCF_022201045.2. Taxonomy (NCBI): domain Eukaryota; kingdom Viridiplantae; phylum Streptophyta; class Magnoliopsida; order Sapindales; family Rutaceae; genus Citrus; species Citrus sinensis. The sequence continues at coordinate 33,355,031 of NC_068558.1, read as the reverse complement.
AATACCATTTCTTTTATAAGGATGGTAGCATATATCAACATGATTTTGACTGTTAGTCGATTAGTTTTTATCTCCTTTATCACTTCATTAATTAGCTAATTCTATGGTAACTATCTTTAATTGGGGTTCATTACACCCCTGATTGCCTAATCTTCTTTTGTTCTATATTACATTTTTTTTTAGTAAAACAATCTTTTCTTTTAAAAAAAAAATTGCTGTCGAGCTCATCGTAAACCTATTTAATTAATTATAAAACAAACTTTGTGGTGATACCATCAATAGAAGTTACCGGTGGGTTAGCTAATAACTCTTAACAATTAATGGTACTATGCGAAAGTAAATTCCTTAAATAACCAGTAATGTATAAAAAAATCATTTGGTCAACAGTCGTAAACCTTTTTTCAGTTGGGCAGTTGAAGAAGAAATCCCCATGTGGTGAACTTGTAATCGGTTAATTAACTTCTGCTAAATTCTGTTTAACAAAAAGCAAATGACTAAACTAAGTCACGTCTTTGACTTGAGACCTAAGCTTTGTCCTTTCGGTGCAGAATTTGGCATGAAGAAGGACCTAATTGGTGACTACGCTTTCTTGATAACCTAGTAATGTGGCTTGATTGTTTGCTTAATCTGAGTAATTGAAACAAGTAAAACAGTAATATGCATAAAAATTGTAATAAAAAAAAAAAAAAAAGGAAAGGGGGTTGAACTCATCTCAAACATCCATTTCGAAAGTAGGAAAATTGCGGCTAGGAAACTTCTTCCCATCTGAATAATCTTGATAAAATGAGAAAACATATTTGTTTTCTTTGAAACTTTATGATATTTCCATCAATTTAGTAAAAGCAAAAAATCGTCAGCACTGATGTATCTTGCTACATAACGCATTTTATCCACTTTCATTGAATCATTTTTTCACATGGCTTTTCAAATTTTTTTTCTTAAAAAATCAATAGTTGATGTTGATGGAACTGCGCTCCGGATTCATTTTCCATATGTAACTAGAGCTGAACTTTGAAATTTTCGGAAACAAGGGAAACTTTATTTATGAATTTAGCCTTCCGACCCAAAACAACTATCTGTGTTTTGAAGATATGGCCATTAAGAATTCAGGAATTTCAATATTCTTATTAGGCATTTTCTAAAATTGTGGGTCAAACAATAATTCAGTTACTTTCAGAAAAAAGAAAAAGAATTACAATACAAGGGTCTTGCTATGATGCTGTTAAGTATTAATAGTCGCATAAATATGAACTGTTGGATTTAATCAATGGCTTATAAAATTAGAAGCCAGTTAGTGCAATATTTAATTTTAATAATTTAAAATTAACAGGCTATCAGACCAATCTATTTAAAGATTTAAAAAAAGTTACAATCTATCTAAAATTATATATTTTTTAAACTATTGTTTAATACTAACATAATTGAAAATTATTTTTAATAATATTCTTTCTTTCTTTCTCACCAAAAATTTAGTAGATTAATAAATATAACTTCAAGAAATTAAAATTGTATTGTTCCAATTATAAATAATAAAAAGAGATCACTGTTAATATGTGTTGGTGAAGGTTAAATAATATTTCAATATTTATTATGCATAAATCTAAATTAATATGTATATTTGCATGTTTAATATTTTTATTTGTTAGTGATTAAGACAATATTTACATTTAATTAAAATAAAATTCTATCCACAAGCATATATATTACCTACAAATAGAAAATTACCTATGGTTTATTAATAGGTAATTTTCTCACATAATGCTCCACTACTTTCATGTAGTTCCACAAAATAAGTGCAACTACTTTTGACTAGTTCAAAATTAACTAATACCATAAAATTAAATAAGTAAAATAAATAATTTTAATTATTTTAAGAGTTTATATCATTCCTTCCCCCTTGAAAATACTGTTGTCCTCAAGGGTAGATTTTTTTGAAATAATTTGCTTTCTCTTCCGTTTCCAATTCATAATTAGATATAATGATGCCTTGAAGCTCTTTTGAAAATTCACCATTGATCCAACCATGTTCTTCATCTCAATTTTTGGCACTTCACCGATGAATAATTTCTCATCATGGTGGCTAGGCAATTTGGCTTTGTCCTTAAAATAAACACTCTGCACCTTTGACTTGTAAGAGAAAACTCAAACCTTTTGAATGTTGATTTGTGGAATTTTCTTCAATGATGCCACTACTTTGCTGCATTGTTTAACACCTCCATCATGCGTTGCAGTTGCCAAATTGTCACTTTGTTGGAGACGTTGAACTTCAACCAAAGACGTAGAATTTTCTTTCACAAGTTTGATATGAGGGCTACCTGAGTTCAACCTTGCATCCCATGTTCTTGAAATTTCATCCATTTTACGCAATAATTTCTTGGTAAGTTCCTTCTACTTAAGAATTATACCCTCCATCATCTTCTGAATGCTCTCAATTCGCTGCTCCACTGTAAGGATTTACTCCTTTTTTATTACCAATCTCTAATACCAAATGATACGAACACTAATGTTTATAAGGAGAAATCAAATGAAATAGAAAAATTAGACGACAAATGTGTTGAACATGTGCATGCATGTGGCAAACAATTGCACGTGACTAGCATGCAACTTTTGACTCTTGGCATAAATTTGTTGAGTGAGTAGGAGGCATGCTGTTAGCCTATATGGCTATAGATATTGATTTTGATGATAACAAACCACGTGTATTGATTAAACAAAGATTTATGAATTGTGCTTTTATAATAAGAAAATGATGTTATAGAATTAAAGTGTTTTGGACTAAAATGAAAGTATTTTAAAATCTTTGAAATTGTTTTAAAATTTCAGATTTGGACTTATTTGAAACTATTTAAATATTTTGGGTCATTCCATAATTTCACCTAGTTTGGGTGAAATCATAATTTCAGAAAGTTTTGGGATTGACAAAGCATTATTTAGAAATTCTGAAATTGGACCTATTCAAAAGTTTTCATAACATTTTGGGCTATAATACAGTTTTTATAAAGTTTTGGGGTCAAATTATAAATTTAGAAAATATTTCACTGTAGTAGTTACTGTAGCAAGCGGCTAACCGGATATGAAAAGCGGCATATCGGATATTCCGAAATTCAAATTTTTGCCTCAACGGTAACATAAAAGCGGCTAACCGGATTCTATAAACGATAAGCCGGTTACGACCAAAATGTGCATAACGGCTAGTTTTTGAGCTCAAACTATATAAACTCAAATCCAATTCATTTTCAATCTCTCCAGCAAGGATAATCAAAAAGCACACGAGATATCTTGAGCTTTCAATTTGCAAATCACAAAACACATTGAATCATCTCTTGATCTTCATTTTTGAATATCTACTCTTTGAGTGAGTTTTGTTGTAACTTTCATTTCTTCATCTTAATTGTAAGTGTTTGAGTGTGTGAGACACTTGAGTGAAGAGATTGGGAGATAATCTCTTTGTTGTAAAGGTCCATTGACACCTTGAAGTCAATTGTAAACGGTTGAAGCCTTGGAAAGGCTCGGATAGTGAAACCCTCAAGCTTGGATCGCTTGGAGGCGTGGACGTAGGCAGGGATTGCCGAACCATGTAAAAATTCGTGTGTTTGTTTCTCTTCTCTCTTACTCATTTGTTATTGTGCTTTTATTGAACTTATTGTTTTCAATTTTATTAAGAAGTTAGATTGTTTGTTGTGTGGATTTGCTAGGATAATTTTTAAAATACCAATTCACCCCCCTCTTAGGTTGCACACTTATATTTCACATGCAACCTTTGACTTCAGCACCAAAGTGGAAATTTGAGAGAAATTTATATTACTTTAGTGCCCGCCATTGTTGATTTTTGGGCATTTCCTGGCCTATAATTAGCAGCTTCATTTGTCCTCTTCATTCATCCCATTTTCTCCAATTCAAGTGAGAGTGCTAAGAGGTAAATTAAGAGTGTTGAGATCTTTGAGCTCTAGTTCTAGTGTTTTTGAGAGTTTGGGTGTAATTGTGTTCTGGGTTGTGAGACAAAACATTACAATACTTGTAATTTTCCTTCTATCTTCGCCCGTGAACGTAGGATAAAAGTCAAACCACATAAATTTTGGTGTCCCTATGTGATCATTATTTCTCAATTTTCACTTTAGTGGTGTGTCTGCTTCACCCACCAAATTTACCAACGAAATGGGGTTAATTCGAGGAAACCCAAGCCTCCAAATAAGTATTGGTTATTCGAGTAACCAATAAACTCTCAATTACAACTTTTATGTTGCCAAAATAATAAACTCATGATGCTTTTTGTTGAATAATATCAAACTTTGTAGAATAAAGCTTATTTAAGATTACAACTTAAAAATTAGGAACACTAAGATGTTCTCACATAATGCTCCACTACTTACATGTAGTTCCACAAAATAAGTGTAACTGCTTTTGATTAGTTCAAAATTAACTAATACCATAAAATTGAATAAATAAATTAAATAATTTAAATTATTTTAAGAGTTTGTATCACTTTGCATTTTTTGTTACAATCTCTTTAAGTTTGTTATTTCTCCTTTATAACCTTTGTCGAATCAAAATTTTAATTTCGAAAAATAAAATGATCATCTCTCTCACCCACAATTTCAAAGAGGTTAATTTCCACATGTGCATAAAGTGAGCTAGGGTTAAAGTGCTTAAAAATTAGGAATGAGAAAAGAAAAAGGTCCTGATCGACCCAAAAGTAGAACTATGTATCTTGGGAAAGGTAAAGGCGACACATTATACATCGAAAATTAGAAACAAGCAAAAGGATTTGGCCCCTATCCTGATATAATAAACGCGGCCAAACTAAGCCACCGTCACAATTTAAAGGAAAATCATATTGTGTTTGGAAGAAAACAAATTTACAGAGGAAAAGAATATTTTGGAAATGAATGTTTATTGTTTATTTCACTTAATATCAAAAATAGTAAAACAAAGTATTTATATCAAGCTCGTGAGCTTAACTATAAACTGTAACTAACTGCTAACACTGAAAATAAAAAATAACAAAAATGAAAGATACAGAGCACAATAGACATGTGTAACTAATAAGCTGAGCTGTCAATGATCTGGCACACTCTCAATCACTCTGCTGACTTGGCTTCATTGGTCACTCTTTGCATTAACTGATCTTTGACTAAGCAGCTGAGATGTGCTTCTTTAATAGCCCCCCTCAAACTCAATGGGCAAGGTTGCACATTGAGTTTGCTTCTGAAAAAATTAAAATGATTGAAGGTTAAGGGTTTGGTTAAAGCATCTGCAATTTGTTCTTCACTGGGTATATAATTGATCTGCAATTCTTTGGCAACAATTTTGTCTCTAATGAATTGCATATCCAATTCAATATGTTTGGTTCTTGAATGATAAACTGGGTTCTTTGCAAGCTCAGTGGCACTCTTATTATCACACCATATCACTGGAGTTGAAGTGCACTATAGATTCATTTCACTGAATAATGATTGAAGCCAAGTAATTTATGTACAAGCTGAAGCAAGAGATCTATATTCACTTTCAGCACTAGATCTTATCACAACTGATTGTTTCTTAGAAGACCATGAGTTAGATTATTTCCCAAGTATATGCAATATGCACCAACTAAATTCCTGTCATCAATGTCACAAGCCCAATCTGTATCTGTGTATCTAGTCAGTCTCAGCTCTCCTTCAGTTCCAAATTTCAGTCCATAATCCTGAGTTTCCTTTAAGTATCTTAACACTCTCTTGCACGCCATTAGATGCTGTAAAGTTAGCATAGCAACATATTGACTAAGCTTATGTACTGCAAAAGCTATCTCAAGCCTTGTAAGTATTACATATTGTAAGCCTCCAACCAAACTTCTATATGCTGTAGGATCTTCAATGAATTGACCAAGTGAACCATAAGCTTGTTTCTGAAGCTTTGTTCTTGTAGTCATTGGTGTGTCACAACCTTTATAGTTTAGAAGCTCTGCTTCTGCCAATAAGTCTCTAATATATTTCCTTTGAGACAAGAAAATACTTCCATTGTAGTAAGAGACTTCAATCCCCAGAAAATAAGACAAATCCCTAGATCTTTTAAGGCAAAAACTAAACTGAAATGAGAAATAAAATCTTCAAGAGCTTTGCTGTTAGGACCTGTAATTAATATATCATCCACATAGATTAGTACCATAATCATAAATCATTTTTCTTTCTTCAAGAACAGTGATGTATCTGCCCTTGAGTTCTGAAATCCCCACTTAATCAAAGTTTCCTTGAGCTTATCAAACCATGCTCTAGGAGGCTGCTTTAGTCCATAAAGTGCCTTGTTCAATTTACGAATATGACCAGGTTTATAAACATTGATAAAACCCTCAGGTTGCTTCATAAAGACATCCTTAATCAAATCGCCATTCAAGAATGCATTATTAATATCTACTTGCCTTATTTTCTAGTTGTTCATTGCAGCCAAGCTTAACACCACTCGAACTATAGCTGGTTTAACTACTGGACTGAAAGTCTCAAAGTAATCAACTCCTGCTACTTGTTGAAATCCCTTTGGAACAAGTCTGGCTTTAAACTTAGCAACACTACCATCAGTATTATACTTGACTCTAAATATCCATTTATTGTCAACAACTTTATGGTCAGAGAATTTAGGTACTAGAATCCAAGTATTGTTCTTCATTAATGCATCATACTCATCTTTCATTGCCTGATACCACCTTGGATCTTCTAATGCTTCTTCAACTGTATCTGGTTCCCTATTTGATAGAGTAGCACAATACACCTTTGGTTTGATTATGCCTAATTTAGCTCTAGTGATCATTTTGTGTGTTGGTTGATGAATAGTTTTCTGGTTCTGTGAAGATGTGTTGGTTGCTATGTCATGTGATAAAATTGGATTTTGAGGTTCTGGTTGAAAAATTTGAGCCGATACAGGTGAATTGTTTGTAATTGGTGTTTGTGTGTAATCTCGAGATCCAAGTAAATCATATAGTTGATTTTGTTGAGCAGTAATTGTATGATTAGAACTTGATAAAGATTGAGTTCTGTTATTGCTGGTTCCTGCTGAGAAAGGTTCTTCAAATCTGCTATCAGGAATATATGGCAAGGTAGACAAGTGAAAAACTTGTTGTTGGTTAAGTGATTTGACAGACTTAGAGACACAAGGTGAAATATTGGTTTTATCATCAAGGAGAGTTGAAGGAAAACAAGTTTCATCAAATGTGATATGTCTGACAATATACACTCGACCTGAAGGATGAAGACATTTATAACCCTTGTGTGATGGACTATACCCAATGAATATACACTTGTTGGAATGAAAATCAAACTTGTGCTTATTATAGTCTCTCAAGAATGGATAACATAAATAGCTGAAACACTTAAGAAAACTATAATCTGCTTTGTGTTTAAACAAATTCTCGTATGGTGTTTGATTCTTGAGCACTGGAGTGGGTAACCTATTGATGTGAAATATTGCAGTATGAAAGGCATCCCACCAGTATTGAAAAGATAAATTTGCTTGAGCTAGCAGAGTTAAACCAAGTTCAACTATATGTCTATGTTTTCTTTCCACTGATCTATTTTAATGATGTGTATAAGGATATGAGTGTCTAAAAATAATACCATTTTGATTTAGAAAATCTGTAAACACTCTATATTCTCCCCCCCCCCAATCAGATTGCAACATCTTGATAGATGTGCTGAACTGATTTTCAACCTGAAGTTTGAACAACTTAAAGACTGCTAAAGCTTCTTACTTAAGCTTGAGGGGATAAATCCATGTATATCTGCAATAATCATCAACAAAGCTAATGTAGTACTTATATCCATTCCTAGACAGAAATGGTGAAGGCCCCCAAAGGTCTGTGTGTATAAGCTCCAAAACATGAGTAGTTTTGGTATCTGTAGTTGCAAAATGTAGCCTATGAGATTTTCCCAATTGACAGGCTTCACACACATTATGACTAGAATTTTTGAGTGACTGCAGAGAGACTTTAGCACAATTATAAAACTTCAGCAAGTGTATTAGAACATTCAAATTTGGATGACCAAACTTTCTAAGTAACAAGGTTAATTGATCAACTGTTTGAGTACAATTTGATAAAACAGAATTGAAACAAGCCTTAGCAAAAGAATCACATTTATTTGAGGTCTGATTGTTTCTATTGACAAAAGACAACATAGACAAAGGCTTATTTGAATGAACAACTGACATATGTGACTCATGAGATTGAGTATTGGGTGAACTGGGTTTAAGTTACAGCTTGTACAGTCCTTTCTCAGAAAGTCCCTGCAGAAGAACTTGTTCTTTCATTTTGTCCTTCACAAAACAAACATTAGCACAAAATTCAACAGAAATGTTATTATTTTAGGTTAGTTTAGATATGCTTAAAAGATTTTTAGTTATAGAAGGTACAAGTAGTATATCCTTTAGCAGAATGCAGGTAGTTTTAGAGCCAGACAAACGAAGAGAAGCATTACCAACATGAGTGATAGTTAGGCCTTGACCATTTCCTATGATGAGTTGATCATTACCTTTGAATTCCTCTCTGATATGCATATTGGTCATGTTGTTTGGTAGATGATGTGTAGCTCCACTATCGAAATACCAACTTTCATCAGCAGGCCCTTCAAAATTGGCCATATAAGCAGTTCCAGGGGAATATAGAGTATGAAAACCAGGCATGCATACAGGAGACATTCCAGTAGAATATTCATCAAAACTAGGCATATAAGATGGCATGTAATTAGCTGGTTCAAAATTAGTCATATAAGCAAACTTTGGAGTTTTTCCTTTGTTGTAAACTCTAGATGGAGCTGGAACAAAATCCTCATTGAATCTATACCAGCAAACATCAGCACTATGTCCAGATTGAGAACAGATCTGACAGATTATAACTTCATAAGAAATGCTAGCAGCATTTTGATGTGAATTTCCAGAAAAATTAGATGGCATAGTAGGAGACATGCCATTGAAGACTTTTCCTTTCATCTGATGCATGTTTTGACCTCTACCATAACCACCAAAGCCAGAGTATCCTCCATTGAAACCATTAAATCCAGAAAATTTTCTTAAAGGAAAACTTCTACCAGTGCCTGATCCTCTTCCACCATGATAATTGCCTTGAAAACCTCCTGTATAACCACCTCTTCTATAGTTTCCCCTTGTTTGTGCAAAATTACCATTGAACATGCCTTGTGCAAAATTAGCATTGAAAACAGTTTTAGCATCTTGCTCTTGTTGCTCAAGCCTAGGTTCATGAGTGAGCAACAATGCATATGCATCATCAAAATCCATTCTACAAGCAGTGATAAAAGAAGCTAAATCTAGATTGTCTGGTCCAAGACCATTTAGAATGTGCAGCAACAATTCTCTATCATTCAAAGGACTCCCAGCACAAGCAAGCTTATCAGCTAATGCTTTCATTTTCATGCAATAATCTTCAACATTCATTGATTCTTTCTTTAAAGTGTTTATTTCATACTTGATTTGAAGTACCTTAGCTTCATATTGTACTCCAAATTTCTTCTCAAGTGTTTTCCATACAGTATATGAACTATCAAGATTAATAACAAGACCAAGTGTACCTTCACTTATTGAAGATAAGAGCCAGCCAAGAAGTGTTTGATCTTGTCATTTCCAGGTGATAAACTTTGGATTCTCAATCAGCAGATCCCTCAGCTGTTCTTCGAGTAATGCACTGCTCTGGTTCAAATTTTGTTCCATTAATAAAACCTTCAAGTCTGTTGCCTCTTATGGAAGCTAATACTTGAGATCACCAAATTAAGTAATTGATTCGATCTAACTTCACAGGAGTGATGAATGAAAAATTTGTTGAGCTTATTGAATTAGTGTTTGTGTTTACGATTGGATTGCTGGAGCTAGCCATATTGATCTGGCTCTGATACCATAAAGGAAAATCGTATTGTGTTTGGAAGAAAAAAAGTTTACAGAGGAAAAGAATATTCTGGAAATGAATGTTTATTGTTTATTTCACTTAATATCAAAAATAGTAAAACAAAGTATTTATATCAAGCTCGTGAGCTTAACTATAAACTGTAACTAACTGCTAACACTAAAAACATAAAATAACAAAAATGAAAGATACAGAGCACAATAGATATGTGTAACTAATAAGCTGAGCTGTCAATGATCTGGCACACTCTTAATCACTCTGCTCACTTGGCTTCATTGGCCACTCTTTGCATTGACTGATCTTTGACTAAGCAGCTGAGATGTGCTTCCTTAATACAATTGATTCAGAAAAAAAAAAAAAAAAGAAGTTCAATGATTGATGTGCTTCTCTTACTTCTAAGTGGCACAATACCATTTGTGAGTTTGCTTGCACGTATGTTCGTCAATCAAAGGAAGCTATGTGAGCCTAAATTATAAGCACAAATCCCCATACAGTCAACCCTCCTTCTTTATGTTGTTTTCATTTTTTTATTTCAAACGTGCATCTCCATTTAAAGCATTGCATGATGTTTTAATGAAAAAATCGTTTCATATCGCACCGTTCCTCCATTTTTGCTAAGCTCACATGCTCTGTAGGTTATACAAATATTGATTCCTTCATATTCTTTAAAAACAGCAATAATTATTTAAACCCTAAATTCATGGCAATATTTAGTTTTTGGTTTTAGATTAACAGCAGAGACAGTAAATATAAATTACTTCAAGAGTCCATTAATTCATGTCTTGAACACTCACATGCGCAGACAAATGTGTATTGAGCTTTTTGGTTTGCGACTGCTACATTCCATGTTTTGGGGCTTGTTACGGGCATTTTCTTTTCTTTCTTTTTTTTTTTAGTTTATTTTTCTCTTTTTTTAAAAAAAAATTAAAGATAGATGTGATTTGTTGAATTCTGGCAATTACTCTTAATTAAATTTTCGAAAGGATATTATTGTACGTACAGAAAAAAATTAAACAAGTTTTCAACACCTAAAGAAATCCAACGTAATTTAATTCATCTAAACTAAATTTTATATTCCACATGCATTAGGTTAGTCGAGTACTAGTAATAATAGTGGGTGATGGTTGGAGTTTCATGGGTGAGATTTCTAATTCCCTTATAGACTTTTATTTTTCTGAAAAAAAATATAAAAAAATGGTATGATATGATATTCCAGGTGGCAGATATCAACATCATTTTGACTGTTACAAACTACTGCTAATTCTAACTAACTATAACAACTTCAGCTGATTATCACGTGTACAAGTGATTACATAACCACCAGGTGCCAGCTGGCATGCCATGTCATAAACTCTCAACCGTAAGCTGGAGCTGCTGCTATCCTCTGCTTTACAGTCTATGCTACTGATGTGAGCTTCCTTAATAACATATTCTTTTTTTGTTTTGTAAAACAATTTTTTATCTGAAAAATAAATAAAGAAATTGGCAGTCAAGCTCTTCACATACATTTAAAATTAATTATAAAACAAAATTTGAGGCGATACCACCAATAGAAGTTACCGTTAGATTAGCTAACTCCAACAATTAATGGTACTGTGTGAAAGTAAATCCCTTAAACAACTAGTAATGTATAAAAAAATCATTTGGTCAACACTCATAAACCTTTTTTCAGTTGGGCAGTTGAAATCCGCATGTGGTTAACTTGTAGTCGGTTAATTAACTTCTGCCAAATTTTGATTAACATAAAGCAATTGACTAAAATAAGTCACGTCTTTGACCTGAGGGACCTAACTGGTAACTGCTCTTTCTTGATAACCTAGTAATGTGGCTTGATTGTTTGCTTAATCTGAGTAATTGAAACAAGTCAATCAGTAATGTGCACAAAAATTGTAACCACTAAAAAGAAAAGGAAAAAAGTTGAACTTTATGTCAAAACATCCCTTTCGAAACTAGCAAAATTGCGGCTAGTTATAAGAAATAAGAAGAAAATAATTTCATTAACGAAAATGCACACGGTGGACTGAAACTGCTTCCCACTTGAATAATTTTGATAAAATGAGAAAAAAAAATATTTATGTTAATTACAAAAATAACATCTAGATAAAGAGACGTACTATGATAACGAACATTTTATCAACTTTCAACGAAATTTTCTTTTTCTTTTTTTCTTTTTTCACGTGGCTTTCTTAATTTTTTTCTTAAAATCAATAGTTGATGTTGATGGAACTGTGCTCTGGATTCATTTTCCAGATATAACTAGAGCTGAAATTTGAATACTGACATTTATTGTGTGCCTAATTTATTCTCTTAAGCGAAAGTAAGATCAACAAATTAACGTCACGTGAAAAACAAAAATTTCCGGAAACAAGGAAGCCGTGAAACAAGGGAAACGTTATTTATGAATTTAGCCTTCCGACACCAAAACAACAATCTGTATTTTGAAGAAATGGCCATTCAGAAATTCGGGAAATTTCCATATTCTTATTAGGCACTTGCTAAAATTGTGGGCCAAACAATAATTCAATTACTTTCAGAAAAAAAAAATTATAATACAAGGGTCTTTCTATGATGCTGCTATAAAAATTACAATATTAATAGTTGCATAAGCATGAACCGTTCGATTTAATCAATGACCTGTAAGATTAGAAGTTAGATACTGAGGCTTATCCATATAATTGACGGGTAATTTTTAAAAACCTCCCCTGAGGTTTGGGCTTGTTGTAAGTAGATGGCGAGAATTGATTTATTTGTAAAAAACCCCCTACCGTCAGTTAAGTTTAACATTGACCGTTAGTTGACCGTGCAAAGACAATATTACCCTTAACAATAGTTTATAAACGAAAATAACTAAAAAAAAACCAAAATTATTAGCTATTTTACACTTTTTAAATTATTGATATTTTATTAAAGTTCTTATAAAAAATTAAAATTAAAAAATTAAAAAATCCTCTTTAAATTATTGATATTTCCTTAAAATTCCTACAAGAAAGATAAAATTAAAAATTTAAAAATGAAATAGTCATAATCTTTACCTATGATATTGTAAATTTTTAGAATTGACAAGGATAAAATTGTCAAAAAATAGGATTTGTGCTTTTTGCACCAATAATTTTAGTTTTTTTTTAGTTATTTTCGTTTACAAACTATTATTAAGGGTAATATTGTCTTTGCACGGTCAACTAACGGTCAATGTTAAACTTAACTGACGGTAGGGGATTTTTTACAAATAAATCAATTCTCGCCATCTACTTGCAACAAGCCCAAACCTCAGGGGAGGTTTTTAAAAATTACCCTATAATTGACTTGATAGCCCAAAGGGATAATGGAAATATATATTAACCAACAAATGAACAATCTGAATGAGTTTGCAGGCCTTTTAGTGGTTGTAGCATTTGACAAAATTATTAGCTGTGTACTTTTCGTTTATCCAATGTTAATTCATGCAGTATTTACAGGTTACCCAAAAACTTAGTCCGAATGATTTTTAGACCGTTTTATTTTGCTGTAACTTCAAGCAACAAGGAGAGATAGTTCACAGAAATGAACATATCGTTCCGCGGGAATTGAGGAGGCATTGGTCTTGTGCTCAAGGCAAACAAAGGGGCATAATTTTACATGGCACCAGAAAAGCAGAAAATGGATAAGCACTTTTTATCTGTTAATTTATTAACTACCTTTGAAATCTCTCATCTTACGAAACCATATGTGGACGTGCAGTTGTCTTTTGTATGTATTTGTTGCTTCTGTCATCAAATATCATCCAAATTTCAGTTAAAGGGTATTTTAGTAAATTAAGATCGTATCAGTTAAGGCAAAAATCACTCCCGTAATTCTGCGCAGATTGCATTCAATACTAGTGTGATTTATATTTCTACAGTTCATTCAAATCCTATAAATACCCATTTAAATCTTTTCAACTTCACCCCAACTACTCAACGTCTCAAATCTATTTCTCTCATATCCATCAGTAAAGTAAAACTTTGAAACACTGTCAAAATCAATGTCTTTGCCTATTAAATTTTTACCGTTTCTTTTGATTCTCTTCTTTAGTTCATCTTTAGCAATTCCTTTGAGTTACAACGTGCTGAGCTTCGGAGCCAGACCCGATGGCCAGACTGACTCAGTAAAATCCTTTCTTGCTGCATGGGCTCAAGCCTGTGGCTCGGCCGAGGCTGCAACCATTTACGTGCCACCGGGGAGGTACTTACTAAGCAATGTTGTGTTTCAAGGCCAATGCAAGAACAATGATATTACCATACGTATTGACGGGACTCTGGTGGCTCCAGCTGATTATCATGTTATCGGAAATGCCGAAAACTGGATTTTATTTGAGCATGTTAGTGGGGTTTCTATTAATGGTGGCGTTCTTGATGGCCAAGGTGCTGGCTTGTGGGCTTGTAAAAAGTCGGACAATAGTAATTGCCCCAGTGGCGCTACGGTAATTAAGTTGAAATATCCTATATATATCTGTATAGTCGTAAATTTAGTGGCTTTTTGTTTTTCATATTGATTGGCTTCCTGCTTTAGTTATAATAATTAATGTTCCTTCTTTTGTATATACATGAGCAGACACTTCGCTTTAGCAACTCAGACAACGTTGTGATTAACGGATTAGCATCCGTAGATAGCCAGATGTTTCATATTGTCATCAATGGATGCAACGATGTGAAAGTACAGGGGGTCAAAGTTTCGGCCGCCGGTGACAGCCCAAACACCGATGGCATTCACGTTCAATCATCAAGTGGTGTCACAATTTTGGACAGCAAAATTGGGACTGGTGATGACTGTGTATCAGTTGGGCCTGGCGCCACCAACTTATGGATTGAAAATGTTGCTTGTGGCCCTGGCCATGGGATCAGGTAAAATTAAAAAACATGATGATTTGTTTTTCTCTTTATTTTTGGTGGTACGTATAAATATTTAGTGCTAATTAAATTGAATATTGTGATTTTGTTGCAGCATTGGCAGCTTAGGCAAAGAGCAACAAGAGGCTGGAGTGCAAAATGTGACAGTAACATCTGTGACATTTACAGGCACTCAAAATGGAGTGAGGATTAAGTCCTGGGGGAGAACAAGCAGTGGATTTGCCAGGAACATTCTTTTCCAACATGCTCTTATGAACAATGTCGATAATCCAATCATAATTGATCAAAATTACTGCCCTGACAACGAGAATTGTCCTGGACAGGTACGATACTCACTTATCACATGTCTGTAGATGTGATTACGTAAATATTGATGCGATTAATATTCAACTCAATAAATGTTTTTTTTTTCTTGTTCAATAGGCTTCGGGGGTTAAAATCAGTGATGTGATATATCAAGATATTCATGGAACATCGGCAACAGAAGTTGGAGTAAAGCTCGATTGCAGTTCGAAGAATCCATGCACTGGAATTAGCTTGGAGGATGTGAAGCTCAGTTACAATAATCAACCAGCTGAAGCTTCCTGTACCAACGCTGATGGATCGGCCTCTGGATTTGTTCTTCCAAATAGTTGCTTGAAGACTTGAAGTAGTGAAAAATATTTGAGTTGAAAAAAAAGAAGGCATAAGAAGCCGATCGTGATTATAATATTAAAGTAAAAAGATATAAGCAGTAGAATTTTGCTGAAGTTACTAAATTTGTGATAGGTAGCCATTAAAAACAGAAAAAAATCATAGGAAGCCGATCATTATACTTTGAACTAAGGTTTTTCGGTTATCTGTAAAACTACGCCCATTGGGCTTACTTAGAGGCACTTCCTACAATGTGTTGAAAGTATCGCCATCGCTTTCGCGCGTAGATGTTCATAATGTTATCGAATATATTAATTTACTTTATGACAACTTCTATTTTCCTATTTCAGTTTTTTGTCCTTTGACAGAATATGCATATCCAAAGTAAGGGACAGAAAAGCCAAATGACATTACGGCAGAGATTGGGGGTAAAGTCAAATAATGCGTGAAATGTGTAATTCACGTACTTAATTAAAGTGTAAAATCTTTTACAACCATCATAAGTTTCAAAAGTCATATTTAATCCAACAAAAACGAAAAATGAAAAAAAAATACAAAAGAAAAAAGAAACATTTGACTTTCTGGAGTTCTTTTTTTTTTTTTTAAACGACACATTGTGTACATCGTGGGTCTTGATTCTGGGCCCACATCGAATAAGACAACCTCAATGATTGATATCAGCGTGTCTTGAACATTTCATGACGATGTTGAAAGCCGAGTGTCCGAAATTTCATTCAGCGATATGTCCCCGATGGAAGGACATAAAATCTCTTGGATAATTCCCCTTTAGCACTTCTAATGCTAATTCTCGGAAAGCTATACCCGTTGCATTTTTCGATAATCTTCATCGTGTAAACAAGCTCTACAAAAACTGAAAGATTAAAATGATCAGTTAGATATGACGTTTATTAATGTAAAAAGTGATCAATGGGTTAATTTAAGAATGCATATGTGGAGCAACATATCCAAATGCGCCTGCAAAATCAGTCCAATAGGACAAGTCTGGCTTGAGAAATTTTGCGATTCCGGAATCTGAAACATGAGCTTCATAATCTAAACCCAGCAACACATTCTTGCTTGATAAGTCTCGATTGTCAATTGGTGGGAAGCAATCATGATGCATATAACTCATGGCCTTAGCTACAGTTTATATCATATACATTCCCAGAGTCCAGCTCATGAATTCTTCTATTGTTGCATCATTGCTTGGAATTGTAGCCAAACTACCCTTTTCAAGATATTCATAGACTGAAAAAGAGTACCAGGATGTTAACAGAAGCTATAAAATTTCACAATATTTTGATACCATAATTCTGGCAGTGCCTTGCTTTCATTCAGGAATTCTTGTAGGACTAAAATTTCACTTGGAAGTGGTGATGAAATTTGCCCATCGCTACGATCTCCCAGATGATAGGTTGCCAAATGCATTGCTCAGCATCAAATTTATTCGCTGCACTGATGATTTTTTAATACGCCACTTACGTTTTAAAAATTAATATCGAAAGCACTCCTTGATCGCCCACAGAACATTCTTTGTTTTCTCTAGAAGCCCTCTTCATTCTTCTAAAAATCATTCCAATCACAAAGAATAAAAGAGCGAGTATTCCTAACATAGGGAACATTATTAAAAGCCATTTCTTGTTGAAGACATGTTTGTGAGTTACAAAGGCTTTGCAAGGTTGAAAACTGTAAGCGTCACCTCACAATCCTTGTTCCCTCATAATGCCTCCATGATCATACTGGAATCTTGTGTTGGTAGGAATTGGACCTCGTAACTCATTGTACGGTATGTGAACGCATGACAAGCTATGCGGAAATTCTAGCTAAGTAACCCAAGAGAGGGGTGAATTGGGTTTTTAAAAATTAAAAAAATTAAACTACAAAATAATTTAAACTAATGCCTTAAGAGATTCAATAACAGTAAATATAACAATGAATAAGTTTAAAGAGATATGGGAGAAGAAAGCAAACACGAAATTTTTACGTGGTTCGGCAAAACCCGCTTATAACCATGCCTCCAAGCAAACCGAACTTGATTGTTCCACTATTCAAGCATTACAATCCAAGGCTTCAGGAAGTTTGCAATTGACTTTTAGGGTGTCAATAAACATTTACAACTTGAGATGATCCCACACCTCCTTGACCAAGTGTTTCCCCACACTTACAATCACTCAATTTTGATAGTGAAATGGAAATTACAAAGAATGCACTCTCGCAAGTGTATGTTACAAATGATAGCTCAATTATAAATTCAATGAATGTGGATAAGCAAGTAAAA
This sequence comes from Citrus sinensis, assembly GCF_022201045.2. NCBI lineage: Eukaryota > Viridiplantae > Streptophyta > Magnoliopsida > Sapindales > Rutaceae > Citrus > Citrus sinensis. Next base: position 33,337,378 of record NC_068558.1, on the reverse strand, counting down.
GCTCAATACTCTTTAAAAAATGGCCAAAAAATTCCTATTTCAAAAGTGTTTCTCTTGGGTATTTATAGATTGAACGATAAAATTAGCTGTTGTTGACTTTCTAGGCATAATCGATTTGCTCTTTCAAGAAAACAGTCTATAGTTTGCTTATATGGCACTTATCCTTATGGTTGTAATTTGAAATTTTTGCTTCACGATTTTCTGCTTCAAGAAAGTAGTTTGCCACTTGATTTCAGATAGTCATCTTGATGGATTTGGTTTGCCGGTTGCAGATAATAGTTTGTTGTCTGAGTCTAGTAAGTCATCTTGATGGAATTGGTTGGCCGCTTGCAGATAATAGTTTGTTCTTTGAGTCTAGTAAGTCATCTTCATGGAATCAGTTTGTCACTTCAGCTTCATCGGTTTACCATTTGATTCAAGAGAGCTAATTTGATGCAATCAGTTTGCTGCTTCAACTCTATTGGTTTATTGTTTGATTCCAAAGAGCTAATTTGATGCAATCGGTTTGCTGCTTCAGCTCTACCAGTTTACCGTTTGATTCTAGAGAGCTAATTTGATGCAATCGGTTTGCCGCTTTCCTTGTAACGGTATGCCATTTGTGTCTAGCAGCTAGTTTTACTTTAGTGAGCTTACCATTTAGATTATAAAGATTTAACGTTTTAGCACATAATAAAAGTTTTATCTGAAAAACTTATGCGAAAACGCGCTTTATACTTAGAATTTGAAATAATATTCACATAATAAAATTTTTCCTTTAGAAAATACAAAGAAAACAATTTTAAGGACATCTTAAAATACTCAACATTCATTTTTTTTTGTTTTAAAACAAAATAAAGAATATGTGTATTTCCTATTTTACCCATGACTCGTGGTTTGTTATTATCAAAATCAAAATGCTATATAACCATAGAGGTTAACAATCTCCCCCTTTTTGATAATGACAAAACACGTTATGTATTTTGAACTTTTATAAGAACTTCCCTGAATGTATGCATGTGTTAGAAATCAAATGGATTAACAAATTTCAAAATTTAAAACTCCCCTTGTGTGTGTGCGTTGTATCCAAAATGTATTCTCAACACAAACACTTCAAATCATATTCATTAATTTGATTTCAAATTTTAAAACTCCCCTTGCGTGTGTGCGTCTACATCCATGTATTCTCGACACAAACACATAAAACATATTCTGAACATTCTCAATAATTCAAAATACATCTACTAAATGTATTCTCAACACAAACACTTAGAAACATATTCTCAACATTCTCAATACTTCAAAATACATCTACTATCTCCCCCTTCAACATCTTATCCTTTTTTCAGTTTATTTTTTTTTCTCTTTCTCTCTCTTTTTTAATTTAAAAATAGATGTGATTTGTTGAACTCTGAAGATTACCTATATATACCTTAATTAAATTTTCGAAAGGATATTATTTTGTGTATTAAAAAATTAAACAAATTTTCAACACTGAACAAATTCAACCAATTAAATTTATCAAAATTAAATTAGATATTTCGAAAGGACCATTACCGTGACATCTTTGATTATTATGTGAAAAAAAAAATGTAAAGCTCCCTTTTGGGGTAGCTTGACTGACTTTAAATGCTTGCACCTCTGATTAGTCGAGTTCAAGTAATGATGGTGCTTATTGATTAGCATTTAATTTAATGAGTGAGATTTCTCATTCCCTTTCTAATTATTTTAAGAAAAAGTTTATATATAAAACATGGCATACGATACTACAAGGTGGCATATATATATATATATATAGTAAAACCTCTATATAGTCATATTATTGGGACTGGAAAAATTTATTCTTATAAAGAGGTTATAACTTAATAGGGGTATAGTACAAAATTATTGTCTTTGCTTAATTATCCCTAATGCAAGTGATATAAGGTAAATTATGTCATGTATTAATAAATTAATAAGTGAGTCAAATTCAATGTATAGACATTAATAAATTAATTATTTTGTTGACCAATTATTAAGTGCCTATGCTGACCAATTAATACATACCTGCAAGTTAAAAGATGTGGTTGCAACTTTAAAGAACAAATCATTGTCACAAGTAACTTTAGAAAGATATTTTGTTCCATCTTAATTATTTAATGTAACATGGCATATATTTTTGAAATATTATTACTATGTGGAAGTAAGTTTATTAAGACGGGACATACAAAAAATTAACTTATTACAATGTGGAGTTTATTCCTATTATAACTGGTCCCAAGTTGGGATCACGATTTTTTATTACTATGAGGTTATTCCTATATAGAGTATTCCTATTTGGAGGTTCTATATATAGAGTAGTTTTCTGGTCTAGAATTTTAAAGTACGGAAAAGTTTGGGAAAACTTTAAAACCATGCGGTTTTAAAGCTTTTATGAACTTTCCTGCACTTTAAAATTCTGGATTAGAACATTTTTAATAAATGTCTGTATGTATGTGTATATATATATATATATATATATTCTAATCCAGGGTTTTAAAGTGTGGAAAGTACGGGAAAGTTTTAAAACTGCATGGTTTTAAAACTTTTTCGGACTTTCCCGCACTTTAAAATTATAGACTAGATAAACACACACACAGAGATATATAGCCTATTAGTCGATCATTTTTTATCCCATTCATTACTTTATTAATTAGTGAGTTCTATGCTAACCATCTTTTGGGGTTCACTACGCCTCCGATTATCTAATCTTCTTTTATTGTATTTTGCTTCTTTTTTTTGGAGGGTGGGCGGACAATCGTTTTTAAAAAATAAATAAACAATTTGGCAGTCTAGCTCACATACATGTTTAATTAGTTATGCAACAAAATTTGTGGTGATACCATTAATAGAAGTTACCGGTGGGCTAGCTAAAACATGAAAGGGTACTGTGTGAAAGTAAATTCCTCAATCAACTAGTAACGTATAGATAATTCCTTGGTCAACAGTCAATCGTTATTCAGTTGGGTAGTTGAAGAAGAAATCCCCATGTGGTGAACTTGAATCGATTAATTAACATCTGCTAAATTTTGTCTTTGACGTGAGATCCTTTCGGCCGTGCTGAATTTGGCATGAAGAGGGACCTGACTGGTAACTGTGCTTTCTTGATAACCTAGTAATGCGGCTTGATTGTTTGCTTAATCCGAGTGATGAAACAAGTCAAACATCCATTCCGAAACTAGGAAAATTGCGGCTAGTTATAAGAAATAAAAAGAAAATTATATCATTAACAAAAATGCCCACGATGGGGTCACACTGCTTCCCACTTGAATAATCTGAAAAAATGGGAAAAAAGTATAAATATGTAATTAAAAAATAATTACATCTAGGTAGAGAGACATACTGTGAATAATGAACTCTTTGCAATTTGTTTTCTTTGAAACATTATGATATTTTCCATTTTAGTATAACAAAATGTCCAACAGCGATGTAGCTTGTTACACAACCATTATTCAAACACATTTTATCAACTTTCATTGAAATTTTCTTTTTTCACATGGGTTTCTTCATTGTTTCCCTTAAAATCAATAGTTGATTTTGATGGAATTGTGCCTCTGGATTCATCTTCTTTATAAAACTAGAGTTGAACTTTGAATAATATTTATTATTGGCCTAAATAATGTCACATGAAACACAATAATTTCCTAGAACAAGGAAGTCGTAAAACAAGGCAAACCTTATTTTCGGGTAGATAGCTTTCATTTGCAGCTGATTTAGCGTATTCGAAATTCTTTTTAATTAATTAAATAAATTTTGGAATACCTTGAAATAACAAGAGCAATCTTATTAAAATAAAAAAATAAGTTATACTTAAATCAGGGAATATATATTGATGCTTATCCTTATAATTGACTTGAAAGCCAAAAGGGAAAAATGGAAAAATAAATTAACCAACAAATGAACAATCTGCATGGAGTTTACATGCCTTTTAATAGTTGTCGCATTTGACAAAATTATCTTGTGTCTACTCAATATTAATTGATATAATATTATTTATAAGTTATCCTAAAAATTTAGTTGAATAGTTTCTAAATAGCTTTATTTTGCTGTAATTTCAAGCAACAAGGAGAAATAGTTCAGAGAAATAAACATATCGCTCCACGGGAATTGAGGAGGCAACGACCTTGTGCTCAAAGCAAACATACGGGCATAATTTTACACACCACCAGAAAAGCAGAAAATGGAGAAGCACCTTTTTCTGTTAATTTATTAACTACCTTTGAAATCTCCCATCTTTCTGTTAATTTATTAACTACCTTTGAAATCTCTCATCTTTTCTGTTAATTTATTAACTACCTTTGAAATCTCTCATCTTACAAAACCATATGTGGACGTGTCCTCGTCTTATGTATGTATTTGTCGCGTCCGTCATCAAACGTCGTCCAAATTTAAGTTAAAGGGTATTTTGGTAAACTAAGATCGCATTTGTTAAGGCCAAAATCACTCCCAAAATTCGGCGCAGATTGCATTCACTGTTAGTGCTATTGCCATTTCTACAGTCCATTCAAATCCTATAAATACCCATTTAAACCTTCTCAACTTCCTCCCAACTCCTCAACGTCTCAAATCTATTTCTCTCATTTCTATCAGTAAATTTAAGCTTTGAAACAATGTCAACATCAATGTCTTTGCCTATTAATTTTTTACCATTTCTTTTGATTCTCTTCTTTAGTTCATCTTTAGCAATTCCTTTGAGTTACAATGTGCTGAGCTTCGGAGCCAGACCCGATGGCCAGACTGACTCAGTAAAATCCTTTCTTGCTGCATGGGCTAAAGCCTGTGGCTCGGCCGAGGCCGCAACCATTTACGTGCCACCGGGGAGGTACTTACTAAGCAATGTTGTGTTTCAAGGCCAATGCAAGAACAATGATATTACCATACGTATTGACGGGACTCTGGTGGCTCCAGCTGATTATCATGTTATCGGAAATGCCGAAAACTGGATTTTATTTGAGCATGTTAGTGGGGTTTCTATTAATGGTGGCGTTCTTGAGGGCCAAGGTGCTGGCTTGTGGGCTTGTAAAAAGTCGGACAATAGTAATTGCCCCAGTGGCGCTACGGTAATTAAGTTGAAATATCCTATATATATCTGTATAGTCGTAAATTTAGTGGCTTTTTGCTTTTCATATTGATTGGCTTCCTGCTTTAGTTATAATAATTAATGTTCCTTCTTTTGTATATACATGAGCAGACACTTCGCTTTAGCAACTCAGACAACGTTGTGATTAACGGATTAGCATCCGTAGATAGCCAGATGTTTCATATTGTCATCAATGGATGCAACGATGTGAAAGTACAGGGGGTCAAAGTTTCGGCCGCCGGTGACAGCCCAAACACCGATGGCATTCACGTTCAATCATCAAGTGGTGTCACAATTTTGGACAGCAAAATTGGGACTGGTGATGACTGTGTATCAGTTGGGCCTGGCGCCACCAACTTATGGATTGAAAATGTTGCTTGTGGCCCTGGCCATGGGATCAGGTAAAATTAAAAAACATGATGATTTGTTTTTCTCTTTATTTTTGGTGGTACGTATAAATATTTAGTGCTAATTAAATTGAATATTGTGATTTTGTTGCAGCATTGGCAGCTTAGGCAAAGAGCAACAAGAGGCTGGAGTGCAAAATGTGACAGTAACATCTGTGACATTTACAGGCACTCAAAATGGAGTGAGGATTAAGTCCTGGGGGAGAACAAGCAGTGGATTTGCCAGGAACATTCTTTTCCAACATGCTCTTATGAACAATGTCGATAATCCAATCATAATTGATCAAAATTACTGCCCTGACAACGAGAATTGTCCTGGACAGGTACGATACTCACTTATCACATGTCTGTAGATGTGATTACGTAAATATTGATGCGATTAATATTCAACTCAATAAATGTTTTTTTTTTCTTGTTCAATAGGCTTCGGGGGTTAAAATCAGTGATGTGATATATCAAGATATTCATGGAACATCGGCAACAGAAGTTGGAGTAAAGCTCGATTGCAGTTCGAAGAATCCATGCACTGGAATTAGCTTGGAGGATGTGAAGCTCAGTTACAATAATCAACCAGCTGAAGCTTCCTGTACCAACGCTGATGGATCGGCCTCTGGATTTGTTCTTCCAAATAGTTGCTTGAAGACTTGAAGTAGTGAAAAATATTTGAGTTGAAAAAAAAGAAGGCATAAGAAGCCGATCGTGATTATAATATTAAAGTAAAAAGATATAAGCAGTAGAATTTTGCTGAAGTTACTAAATTTGTGATAGGTAGCCATTAAAAACAGAAAAAAATCATAGGAAGCCGATCATTATACTTTGAACTAAGGTTTTTCGGTTATCTGTAAAACTACGCCCATTGGGCTTACTTAGAGGCACTTCCTACAATGTGTTGAAAGTATCGCCATCGCTTTCGCGCGTAGATGTTCATAATGTTATCGAATATATTAATTTACTTTATGACAACTTCTATTTTCCTATTTCAGTTTTTTGTCCTTTGACAGAATATGCATATCCAAAGTAAGGGACAGAAAAGCCAAATGACATTACGGCAGAGATTGGGGGTAAAGTCAAATAATGCGTGAAATGTGTAATTCACGTACTTAATTAAAGTGTAAAATCTTTTACAACCATCATAAGTTTCAAAAGTCATATTTAATCCAACAAAAACGAAAAATGAAAAAAAAATACAAAAGAAAAAAGAAACATTTGACTTTCTGGAGTTCTTTTTTTTTTTTTTAAACGACACATTGTGTACATCGTGGGTCTTGATTCTGGGCCCACATCGAATAAGACAACCTCAATGATTGATATCAGCGTGTCTTGAACATTTCATGACGATGTTGAAAGCCGAGTGTCCGAAATTTCATTCAGCGATATGTCCCCGATGGAAGGACATAAAATCTCTTGGATAATTCCCCTTTAGCACTTCTAATGCTAATTCTCGGAAAGCTATACCCGTTGCATTTTTCGATAATCTTCATCGTGTAAACAAGCTCTACAAAAACTGAAAGATTAAAATGATCAGTTAGATATGACGTTTATTAATGTAAAAAGTGATCAATGGGTTAATTTAAGAATGCATATGTGGAGCAACATATCCAAATGCGCCTGCAAAATCAGTCCAATAGGACAAGTCTGGCTTGAGAAATTTTGCGATTCCGGAATCTGAAACATGAGCTTCATAATCTAAACCCAGCAACACATTCTTGCTTGATAAGTCTCGATTGTCAATTGGTGGGAAGCAATCATGATGCATATAACTCATGGCCTTAGCTACAGTTTATATCATATACATTCCCAGAGTCCAGCTCATGAATTCTTCTATTGTTGCATCATTGCTTGGAATTGTAGCCAAACTACCCTTTTCAAGATATTCATAGACTGAAAAAGAGTACCAGGATGTTAACAGAAGCTATAAAATTTCACAATATTTTGATACCATAATTCTGGCAGTGCCTTGCTTTCATTCAGGAATTCTTGTAGGACTAAAATTTCACTTGGAAGTGGTGATGAAATTTGCCCATCGCTACGATCTCCCAGATGATAGGTTGCCAAATGCATTGCTCAGCATCAAATTTATTCGCTGCACTGATGATTTTTTAATACGCCACTTACGTTTTAAAAATTAATATCGAAAGCACTCCTTGATCGCCCACAGAACATTCTTTGTTTTCTCTAGAAGCCCTCTTCATTCTTCTAAAAATCATTCCAATCACAAAGAATAAAAGAGCGAGTATTCCTAACATAGGGAACATTATTAAAAGCCATTTCTTGTTGAAGACATGTTTGTGAGTTACAAAGGCTTTGCAAGGTTGAAAACTGTAAGCGTCACCTCACAATCCTTGTTCCCTCATAATGCCTCCATGATCATACTGGAATCTTGTGTTGGTAGGAATTGGACCTCGTAACTCATTGTACGGTATGTGAACGCATGACAAGCTATGCGGAAATTCTAGCTAAGTAACCCAAGAGAGGGGTGAATTGGGTTTTTAAAAATTAAAAAAATTAAACTACAAAATAATTTAAACTAATGCCTTAAGAGATTCAATAACAGTAAATATAACAATGAATAAGTTTAAAGAGATATGGGAGAAGAAAGCAAACACGAAATTTTTACGTGGTTCGGCAAAACCCGCTTATAACCATGCCTCCAAGCAAACCGAACTTGATTGTTCCACTATTCAAGCATTACAATCCAAGGCTTCAGGAAGTTTGCAATTGACTTTTAGGGTGTCAATAAACATTTACAACTTGAGATGATCCCACACCTCCTTGACCAAGTGTTTCCCCACACTTACAATCACTCAATTTTGATAGTGAAATGGAAATTACAAAGAATGCACTCTCGCAAGTGTATGTTACAAATGATAGCTCAATTATAAATTCAATGAATGTGGATAAGCAAGTAAAAGCTCAATACTCTTTAAAAAATGGCCAAAAAATTCCTATTTCAAAAGTGTTTCTCTTGGGTATTTATAGATTGAACGATAAAATTAGCTGTTGTTGACTTTCTAGGCATAATCGATTTGCTCTTTCAAGAAAACAGTCTATAGTTTGCTTATATGGCACTTATCCTTATGGTTGTAATTTGAAATTTTTGCTTCACGATTTTCTGCTTCAAGAAAGTAGTTTGCCACTTGATTTCAGATAGTCATCTTGATGGATTTGGTTTGCCGGTTGCAGATAATAGTTTGTTGTCTGAGTCTAGTAAGTCATCTTGATGGAATTGGTTGGCCGCTTGCAGATAATAGTTTGTTCTTTGAGTCTAGTAAGTCATCTTCATGGAATCAGTTTGTCACTTCAGCTTCATCGGTTTACCATTTGATTCAAGAGAGCTAATTTGATGCAATCAGTTTGCTGCTTCAACTCTATTGGTTTATTGTTTGATTCCAAAGAGCTAATTTGATGCAATCGGTTTGCTGCTTCAGCTCTACCAGTTTACCGTTTGATTCTAGAGAGCTAATTTGATGCAATCGGTTTGCCGCTTTCCTTGTAACGGTATGCCATTTGTGTCTAGCAGCTAGTTTTACTTTAGTGAGCTTACCATTTAGATTATAAAGATTTAACGTTTTAGCACATAATAAAAGTTTTATCTGAAAAACTTATGCGAAAACGCGCTTTATACTTAGAATTTGAAATAATATTCACATAATAAAATTTTTCCTTTAGAAAATACAAAGAAAACAATTTTAAGGACATCTTAAAATACTCAACATTCATTTTTTTTTGTTTTAAAACAAAATAAAGAATATGTGTATTTCCTATTTTACCCATGACTCGTGGTTTGTTATTATCAAAATCAAAATGCTATATAACCATAGAGGTTAACAATCTCCCCCTTTTTGATAATGACAAAACACGTTATGTATTTTGAACTTTTATAAGAACTTCCCTGAATGTATGCATGTGTTAGAAATCAAATGGATTAACAAATTTCAAAATTTAAAACTCCCCTTGTGTGTGTGCGTTGTATCCAAAATGTATTCTCAACACAAACACTTCAAATCATATTCATTAATTTGATTTCAAATTTTAAAACTCCCCTTGCGTGTGTGCGTCTACATCCATGTATTCTCGACACAAACACATAAAACATATTCTGAACATTCTCAATAATTCAAAATACATCTACTAAATGTATTCTCAACACAAACACTTAGAAACATATTCTCAACATTCTCAATACTTCAAAATACATCTACTATCTCCCCCTTCAACATCTTATCCTTTTTTCAGTTTATTTTTTTTTCTCTTTCTCTCTCTTTTTTAATTTAAAAATAGATGTGATTTGTTGAACTCTGAAGATTACCTATATATACCTTAATTAAATTTTCGAAAGGATATTATTTTGTGTATTAAAAAATTAAACAAATTTTCAACACTGAACAAATTCAACCAATTAAATTTATCAAAATTAAATTAGATATTTCGAAAGGACCATTACCGTGACATCTTTGATTATTATGTGAAAAAAAAAATGTAAAGCTCCCTTTTGGGGTAGCTTGACTGACTTTAAATGCTTGCACCTCTGATTAGTCGAGTTCAAGTAATGATGGTGCTTATTGATTAGCATTTAATTTAATGAGTGAGATTTCTCATTCCCTTTCTAATTATTTTAAGAAAAAGTTTATATATAAAACATGGCATACGATACTACAAGGTGGCATATATATATATATATATAGTAAAACCTCTATATAGTCATATTATTGGGACTGGAAAAATTTATTCTTATAAAGAGGTTATAACTTAATAGGGGTATAGTACAAAATTATTGTCTTTGCTTAATTATCCCTAATGCAAGTGATATAAGGTAAATTATGTCATGTATTAATAAATTAATAAGTGAGTCAAATTCAATGTATAGACATTAATAAATTAATTATTTTGTTGACCAATTATTAAGTGCCTATGCTGACCAATTAATACATACCTGCAAGTTAAAAGATGTGGTTGCAACTTTAAAGAACAAATCATTGTCACAAGTAACTTTAGAAAGATATTTTGTTCCATCTTAATTATTTAATGTAACATGGCATATATTTTTGAAATATTATTACTATGTGGAAGTAAGTTTATTAAGACGGGACATACAAAAAATTAACTTATTACAATGTGGAGTTTATTCCTATTATAACTGGTCCCAAGTTGGGATCACGATTTTTTATTACTATGAGGTTATTCCTATATAGAGTATTCCTATTTGGAGGTTCTATATATAGAGTAGTTTTCTGGTCTAGAATTTTAAAGTACGGAAAAGTTTGGGAAAACTTTAAAACCATGCGGTTTTAAAGCTTTTATGAACTTTCCTGCACTTTAAAATTCTGGATTAGAACATTTTTAATAAATGTCTGTATGTATGTGTATATATATATATATATATATATTCTAATCCAGGGTTTTAAAGTGTGGAAAGTACGGGAAAGTTTTAAAACTGCATGGTTTTAAAACTTTTTCGGACTTTCCCGCACTTTAAAATTATAGACTAGATAAACACACACACAGAGATATATAGCCTATTAGTCGATCATTTTTTATCCCATTCATTACTTTATTAATTAGTGAGTTCTATGCTAACCATCTTTTGGGGTTCACTACGCCTCCGATTATCTAATCTTCTTTTATTGTATTTTGCTTCTTTTTTTTGGAGGGTGGGCGGACAATCGTTTTTAAAAAATAAATAAACAATTTGGCAGTCTAGCTCACATACATGTTTAATTAGTTATGCAACAAAATTTGTGGTGATACCATTAATAGAAGTTACCGGTGGGCTAGCTAAAACATGAAAGGGTACTGTGTGAAAGTAAATTCCTCAATCAACTAGTAACGTATAGATAATTCCTTGGTCAACAGTCAATCGTTATTCAGTTGGGTAGTTGAAGAAGAAATCCCCATGTGGTGAACTTGAATCGATTAATTAACATCTGCTAAATTTTGTCTTTGACGTGAGATCCTTTCGGCCGTGCTGAATTTGGCATGAAGAGGGACCTGACTGGTAACTGTGCTTTCTTGATAACCTAGTAATGCGGCTTGATTGTTTGCTTAATCCGAGTGATGAAACAAGTCAAACATCCATTCCGAAACTAGGAAAATTGCGGCTAGTTATAAGAAATAAAAAGAAAATTATATCATTAACAAAAATGCCCACGATGGGGTCACACTGCTTCCCACTTGAATAATCTGAAAAAATGGGAAAAAAGTATAAATATGTAATTAAAAAATAATTACATCTAGGTAGAGAGACATACTGTGAATAATGAACTCTTTGCAATTTGTTTTCTTTGAAACATTATGATATTTTCCATTTTAGTATAACAAAATGTCCAACAGCGATGTAGCTTGTTACACAACCATTATTCAAACACATTTTATCAACTTTCATTGAAATTTTCTTTTTTCACATGGGTTTCTTCATTGTTTCCCTTAAAATCAATAGTTGATTTTGATGGAATTGTGCCTCTGGATTCATCTTCTTTATAAAACTAGAGTTGAACTTTGAATAATATTTATTATTGGCCTAAATAATGTCACATGAAACACAATAATTTCCTAGAACAAGGAAGTCGTAAAACAAGGCAAACCTTATTTTCGGGTAGATAGCTTTCATTTGCAGCTGATTTAGCGTATTCGAAATTCTTTTTAATTAATTAAATAAATTTTGGAATACCTTGAAATAACAAGAGCAATCTTATTAAAATAAAAAAATAAGTTATACTTAAATCAGGGAATATATATTGATGCTTATCCTTATAATTGACTTGAAAGCCAAAAGGGAAAAATGGAAAAATAAATTAACCAACAAATGAACAATCTGCATGGAGTTTACATGCCTTTTAATAGTTGTCGCATTTGACAAAATTATCTTGTGTCTACTCAATATTAATTGATATAATATTATTTATAAGTTATCCTAAAAATTTAGTTGAATAGTTTCTAAATAGCTTTATTTTGCTGTAATTTCAAGCAACAAGGAGAAATAGTTCAGAGAAATAAACATATCGCTCCACGGGAATTGAGGAGGCAACGACCTTGTGCTCAAAGCAAACATACGGGCATAATTTTACACACCACCAGAAAAGCAGAAAATGGAGAAGCACCTTTTTCTGTTAATTTATTAACTACCTTTGAAATCTCCCATCTTTCTGTTAATTTATTAACTACCTTTGAAATCTCTCATCTTTTCTGTTAATTTATTAACTACCTTTGAAATCTCTCATCTTACAAAACCATATGTGGACGTGTCCTCGTCTTATGTATGTATTTGTCGCGTCCGTCATCAAACGTCGTCCAAATTTAAGTTAAAGGGTATTTTGGTAAACTAAGATCGCATTTGTTAAGGCCAAAATCACTCCCAAAATTCGGCGCAGATTGCATTCACTGTTAGTGCTATTGCCATTTCTACAGTCCATTCAAATCCTATAAATACCCATTTAAACCTTCTCAACTTCCTCCCAACTCCTCAACGTCTCAAATCTATTTCTCTCATTTCTATCAGTAAATTTAAGCTTTGAAACAATGTCAACATCAATGTCTTTGCCTATTAATTTTTTACCATTTCTTTTGATTCTCTTCTTTAGTTCATCTTTAGCAATTCCTTTGAGTTACAATGTGCTGAGCTTCGGAGCCAGACCCGATGGCCAGACTGACTCAGTAAAATCCTTTCTTGCTGCATGGGCTAAAGCCTGTGGCTCGGCCGAGGCCGCAACCATTTACGTGCCACCGGGGAGGTACTTACTAAGCAATGTTGTGTTTCAAGGCCAATGCAAGAACAATGATATTACCATACGTATTGACGGGACTCTGGTGGCTCCAGCTGATTATCATGTTATCGGAAATGCCGAAAACTGGATTTTATTTGAGCATGTTAGTGGGGTTTCTATTAATGGTGGCGTTCTTGAGGGCCAAGGTGCTGGCTTGTGGGCTTGTAAAAAGTCGGACAATAGTAATTGCCCCAGTGGCGCTACGGTAATTAAGTTGAAATATCCTATATATATCTGTATAGTCGTAAATTTAGTGGCTTTTTGCTTTTCATATTGATTGGCTTCCTGCTTTAGTTATAATAATTAATGTTCCTTCTTTTGTATATACATGAGCAGACACTTCGCTTTAGCAACTCAGACAACGTTGTGATTAACGGATTAGCATCCGTAGATAGCCAGATGTTTCATATTGTCATCAATGGATGCAACGATGTGAAAGTACAGGGGGTCAAAGTTTCGGCCGCCGGTGACAGCCCAAACACCGATGGCATTCACGTTCAATCATCAAGTGGTGTCACAATTTTGGACAGCAAAATTGGGACTGGTGATGACTGTGTATCAGTTGGGCCTGGCGCCACCAACTTATGGATTGAAAATGTTGCTTGTGGCCCTGGCCATGGGATCAGGTAAAATTAAAAAACATGATGATTTGTTTTTCTCTTTATTTTTGGTGGTACGTATAAATATTTAGTGCTAATTAAATTGAATATTGTGATTTTGTTGCAGCATTGGCAGCTTAGGCAAAGAGCAACAAGAGGCTGGAGTGCAAAATGTGACAGTAACATCTGTGACATTTACAGGCACTCAAAATGGAGTGAGGATTAAGTCCTGGGGGAGAACAAGCAGTGGATTTGCCAGGAACATTCTTTTCCAACATGCTCTTATGAACAATGTCGATAATCCAATCATAATTGATCAAAATTACTGCCCTGACAACGAGAATTGTCCTGGACAGGTACGATACTCACTTATCACATGTCTGTAGATGTGATTACGTAAATATTGATGCGATTAATATTCAACTCAATAAATGTTTTTTTTTTCTTGTTCAATAGGCTTCGGGGGTTAAAATCAGTGATGTGATATATCAAGATATTCATGGAACATCGGCAACAGAAGTTGGAGTAAAGCTCGATTGCAGTTCGAAGAATCCATGCACTGGAATTAGCTTGGAGGATGTGAAGCTCAGTTACAATAATCAACCAGCTGAAGCTTCCTGTACCAACGCTGATGGATCGGCCTCTGGAGTTGTTCTGCCAAATAGTTGCTTGAAGACTTGAAGTTGTGAAAAATAGTTTAGTTGAGGAAAAAAGAAAAGGCATAGGAAGCCGATCCCGATCATATAGTTAGTAGTACACAGAATTATAGTATTCAAATAAAAATATATATATATGTAATAGAATTGAGCTGAAATTATACAATATGCCGTAGGAAGCCATTGAAAAAATGGCCTAGGAAACCGATATACTTATATAGCAGTAAGGTTGTTCGGTTCTGTAAAACTTCGCCGATTGGGCAAGGTTGTTCGGTTCTGTAAAACTTCGCCGATTGGGCTTTGCTTAGATGCAGCTCTTACAATGGGTTGAAAGTATTGCTGTCTCTTTTCGAACGTAGAAATTCATAATGTTAAGGAATATTTTACTTTACGAGTTGTTCTGTTTTTTTTATTTCAGTTTTTTGTCATCAGACAAAATATGCATAACTAAAAGTAAGGTACGGAAAAGCCAAATGACTTCAGGGCTGAGTTTAGGGGTAAAGTCAAATAATGCTCTAAATGTGTAAATGATGCACTGAATTAAACTGTAAAATTTTTTACGATCATCATAAATTTCAAATGTCATATGTAATTCAACAAAAACGAAAAGTACAAAAGAAACAACAAAATTTTGACTTTGCGGATCATTTCATAATAGTTGACACACTGTGTGCATTGTGGGTCTTGATTCTGGACTCTCATCTATGCATAAATAAACAACCTCCACGATTGATATCAGCTTGTCTTGAACTTTAATATCGAAAGCACTCCTTGATCGCCTACAGAACTTTCTTTGTTTCCTCTTGAAGCCCTCTTCATTCTTCCAGAAATCATTCTAACCACGAAGAATAAAAGAGCAAGCATTCCAAAAAGCGGAAACTTATTTAAAAACCATTTCATTTTGAAGACATATTTGTGAGTTACAAAGTCTTTACAAAGTTGAAAACCGTGGACGTCACCGCACAATCCTTTGTTCCCTTGTAATGTCTCCGCAGGATTATAATGGATTCATGTGCTGTTAGGAATTGGACCTCGTAACTCATTGTATGATATGTCAATGCATGACAACCATGCATTCCTTCAAATCAACTTAAACCGAACCAGAAAGGTTATTAGGCGAGAGATTAAAGCTTCTTTAAGCTTTCCATATTGCAGATTTGTGGCGGTATCTCTCCTCTCAGAAACTTATGACTCAAATCTAGCTCTGAAAGTTGAACTAACTTCTCCCATTCAACTGGAAATTCTTTTCAAAACTGATTGTTGCTCAAGTTGTGCAATTCCAACAAGTTTCCAAGAGTTTCTGGGATAGAATGGCTCAACTTATTTGTGGACAAGTCAAGATACTCTAGATCACTGAGTGAGCCGAGTGTACTGGAGGTAAGCTCCCATAAAGTTTATTACTATTCAAAACAAGATAGTTTAAGGACTTTAAATTTCCAAGTTCAAGTGGAATCTCTCCAACTATGTGATTCAATGAAAAATCTAGTTTATGTAGTTGGTATTGTTAAGGATATTGCGTTGCTTAGCTGACGTATATTAAGGAAAAGAGCTGACATGTATCTAGCTCCAGCTGATATGTTGCTGATATTTCAATAGTTTTAGCTGTTTGAATTTGTTGTAACTAAATAGCCACCTGGCATCTTGTAATTGGCTATTCTAGATCAATTAGTTATTAGTAATAGTTGTTACAACGGTACGGTGACTATATATTGAGCTGAGCTCAATCGAAGCTTTGTAATTTTCTGTTATTCTAAATGAATCTAGAATTTTCCTTTTCTCTCTGTTTCTTCTCTCTGAGTATTTTCTTAGAAGCCAAGCACTAAGTTTCTAGTGTGGTACCAAAGCAAACAAATATGACCAATTCAAACAACTCAGCTTCGTCCTCAATTTCCTTTTCTTTTGTTCAACCAGTTAAGCTCGACATAATAAATTATCTTGTGTGGAGAGCACAAGTCAGAGCTTCAATTATTGCCAATGGTTTAGAAGGCTTCATCAATGGTGATTCTCAGTGTCCAAATCGTTTTCTTACTGAAACTGAAGGTGAATCGAGTAGTATTGAAGCTCGCAGGTCAAATCGTCGTGAGACTCCAAATTTTGTAGACTGGAAGAAAACTGATAAGCTTCTACAGAGCTGGATGTTGTCATCTATGGTGGATAATGAACTAATCATGGTGGTGGATTGTGATTCCTCACTTGCACTCTAGGAGAAACTTGCTGAAATGTTCATGTCTCAGTCTAAGGCTCGCTATATGCCTCTGAAAATGCAAATCCAAACCACAAAGAAAGGAGCTCTTTCTGTCAGTGACTGTTTTAACAAGATGAAGAAAATTGCAGACAGTCTAGCCATTGGTGGTAATCCTTTAGCTTCAACTGACTTTATCATGCATTTACTCACCGGATTGAATGAAAACTATGATTCTCTTATAACAAACATACTTGCTAGGTTGGAGAAAGATAATGTTACTGTTGAAGAAGTTTACTCATTAATGCTTAGTCACGAATCTAGAATCGAGATGACTAAAGGAAAAATGCAAAGTGAGATATTACATGATATGTCTGCAAATTTTGCTCAAAAAGGAAAAAACTACAATAAAAAAAGGCTTTAATGGAGGAAATATTGGTGGATTTGATAATAGTAAGAATGGAGCATGGACTGATAAGGAAGTCACCTGTCAGATTTGCTTCATTCCTGGTCATGGAGCTTATAAGTGCAGGAATAGGTTTAATCAAAACTTCATTCCTAGGCAAGGAAGAGGTGGCTTTAGGGCTAGAGGTGGCTTTAATTACAAAAACTTTAGTACTGTTTGTCCTTAGAACAGCTATGGTAGAGGTTTTTCTACTCAAGGTTATCCTAGACCTAATGCACAATTGTTTCAAGGCAATGTTGAATATCAGAATGTTGGTTTCATTACACCACAAGGCTATCCTTTCCATCTAGGGTCACTAGGTCATTTTAATGGCTTTCCTGGTGGAATTAATAATCAGTCTAACACTGGTCCTGTGCCTAGTTTCTATGCTCCTTCTGGTCCTATAGCAGATTATGGAGTTGTTGCAGACTCAGCATGGTACATTGACTCAGGAGCAACAAACCATGTAACCAAAGATGCAGGTATTTTCCAATCTTATTATGTTTTTGGTGGCACAAATAAACTCTATATTGGAAATGGAATGGGGTTAGATATACAACATATTGGTTCTGCCTTGTTAAGTACTCTATCCACAATTCCTATTCACCTCAATAATATTCTTCATGTTCCTGCCATAATTAAGAATCTTTTAAGTGTGTCTAAACTTCTCACTGATAATGACATTCTCATTGAATTTCATTCAACTTGTTGTTTTGTTAAGGCCAAGAACTCAAGAACAGTCCTACTCAAGGGGATTGCTAAAGGAGGTTTATATCAAGTTGAAGGTCTTACTACAGTTTCTAATGCTGCAGTTCCTAGTAATACCAGATCTAATGCTTTGTCTGTCACTTTTGAATCTGTATCTAGTGTCAAACATCATCATGAGTCTATGATCATTCATTTAGGTGTGTTTGATGCTATGCATACTGATGTAAGGTTGTCAGGTGAAAACATTGTTCCTTTCAATAATGAAGGCTCAACAGCCCTGTCTGCTTCTTATTCTAAGTCTGTTGATTGCAATTTGTTACACAAAAGAATGGGTCATCCCATTATTCATGCTCTTAAACACATAATCAAACATCTCAATTCTGATTTTGATATGAATAAAAATATAAAGCCTGACTTTTGCAATGCCTGTTAATTTGGTAAATGTCATACACAACATTTTCCTTCCATAGAAACTACTACTACACAGCCTCTGGAATTGTTACGTGATGATCTATGTGGACCAGCTCCATTGTTATCATCACAAGGCTATCAATATTACCTCTCCATCTTAGATGATTATACCAGGTTCACCTAGATATTTCCCCTCACTACAAAATCACACTCCTTACAAGTCTAAATACCAAAATAAAATGCCTACAAACAGATTGGGGGGGGAGAGTTTAGATCTTTTGTTCTTTATCTTACTCAACAGGGAATACAGTTTAGACACCCTTGCCCTTATATTCATCATCAAAATAGAAGAGTTGAGAGGAAACATAGACATATAGTTGAGACAGGCCTTACTCTTTTAGCTCAAGCACACTTGCCGTTAAAATTTTGGTGGAATGCTTTCCAAACTGCTACCTATCTCATCAATAGACTTCCAACTCCAACACTGAACAACAAATCACCCTTTGAACTTTTATTTCATAAAAAACCAAATTACTCTGTCATAAAGGTCTTTGGATGTGTTTGCTTTCCTTACTTAAGACCATATAATCATCATAAACTCGAGTTTAGAGCTAGTAGGTGTATATTTCTTGGTTATAGTTCAAATCATAAGGGATACTTGTGTCTTCATTCCTCAAGAAGAATTTATATCAGTAATCATGTCATCTTTAACGAGTCATGTTTTCCTTATGAACCTAGAGTTGATTTCTCCTCAGTTCACAGTTCATGTCCATCTTCTTGTTCCTCCAGTCATCTTTCTTCCTCTCCTTCATCACAATCTATTGTCTCTCATATTGTTCAACTTGATACATCCTCTTTTCAATCTCCACCAGCAGTTGCTCCTTTACTCTCACAATCTTCTCATGTTATTTCCAATCTATTTTTGAAAAATCCTTCACCTGCTACATCTCAGTCTACAGAACCAACTTCCTCACATGTTCACAATATGTCTCCACCTCAACAACCTGCCCCTGGTCATCACATGATCATAATATCAAAGGCAGGTATTTTTAAACCAAAGCTTTACATTGCAAATTGCTTAGCTAAACCAACTGAACCTTCTACTGTCTCAGAAGCTATGTTAGACCCCAAATGGCATAAGGCCATGACAGAAGAATACAAAGCCTTGATGGATAACCAAACTTGGGTTCTTTTTAAACCTAGTCATCCTGTTAGAGTCATAGGAAGTAAATGAGTGTTTCGAATTAAGTATAACCCTGATGGCAGTGTGCTAAAGTACAAAGCTAGGCTTGTTGCCAAGGGATACCATCAAACTCAAGGTTTGGATTATATAGAGACATTCAGTTCAGTTGTTAAATCTTCCGCCATTAGAGTGATTTTAAGTTTGGCAGTAATGAATAATTGGGTACTGAGACAAATTGATATTAATAATACTTTCCTTAATGGTTATTTGAATGAAAAAGTGTATATGGAGCAACCTGAAGGTTTTGTAGATAGTTCCAAGCCTAATCATGTCTACAGATTGCATAAAGTTTTATATGGTCTCAAACAAGCTCCTAGAGCTTGGTTTGATAGACTGAGACAAGTGCTTACAAGTAAATGGAGTTTCACAAACTCTAGATCAGATACATCTCTATTCTTCAAGAGAGTTGAAGATCAGCTGTTGCTAGTTCTAGTCTATGTAGATGATATCATTCTCACAGGCTCAAGTCCTCAGCTTGTTCAACAAGTTAATACAGATCTGCAATCAACTTTTACTCTAAAAGATCTTGGAGAACTGAATTATTTCTTGGGTATTCAAGTTACTAGGAATACTTTAGGTCTTCATATATCTCAGTCTAAATATATTGTTGATCTACTTGGTAAGGTCAATATGCAGGATAGCACACCCTGCTCAACACCAATGGCATCTGGAATTCCCCTTACTAAAGCAGATAGTGAACTCTTTTCTGATGGTACTTTGTATAGAAGCACTGTTGGAGCCCTCCAATATGTTACCTTAACCAAACCAGAGATTACTTTCTCGGTTAATAAACTTAGTCAATTTCTATCAGCCCCGATTGTAAACCATTGGCAGGCTAGTAAGAGAATTCTCAGATATATGAAAGGAGCCATTCTCCTTGGTCTTCAGTTCTATAATCATGGAACATTACAGATTGATTGTTCTAGTGATGCTGATTGGGCAAGAGATAGAGATGACAGAAAATCAGTGGCTAGTTATTATGTTTTCCTTGGGCGTAACTTGGTATCATAGTGCTAAAAAAAGCAAGTTGTTGTCTCTAGATCTAGTACTGAATTTGAATATAGAGCACTAGCAATGGCAGCATCAGAAGTTCTATGGATAAGGTTTGTACTCCATGAACTTGCTCTGACTCCTTCCTCTGTTCTCACTCTTTGGTGTGATAACCAAAGTGCAGCAGCCTTAGCTTGTAATCCAAAATTCCAATCAAGAGCAAAACATATCGAATTGGATGTTCATTTTATTAGGGAAAAAGTTGCTGCTAATAGTCTTCAAGTTCAATACATTTCCAGCTTTGAGCAACCTGCAGATCTTCTCATGAAAGCTCTATCTCATCACTCCTTTTATTACTTAAGCAACAAGCTCAACCTTGTTTTACCAGGCTGAGCATGAGGGGGGATGTTAAGGATATTGCTTTGCTTAGCTGATGTGTATTAAGGAAAAGAGCTGACGTGCTGATATGTTGTTGATATGTCAATAGTTTTAGCTTTATGAATTTGTTGTAACTAAATAGCCACCTGGCATCTTGTAATTGGCTATTCTAGATCAATTAGTTATTAGTAATAGTTGTTACAACGGTATGGTGACTATATATTGAGCTGAGCTCAATCGAACCTTTGTAATTTTTTGTTATTCTAAATGAATCTAGAATTTTCCTTTTCTCTTTGTTTCTTCTCTCTGAGTATTTTCTTAGAAGACAAACGCTAAGTCAGTTTCTAATAGGTATAACTTTCCAATCTCAGGAGGTATGCTCTGAGTGATGTTATTCATTGAAAAATTTAAAGTGCCTAATTGTTAACATTTGCCCCAATTGGATGAGGTTTCGCCATAAAAATTGTTTTGGCTAAGATCTATGAAAGTTAGGTTCGGGTATATGCTCATATGTGTTTCCATTGAGATGATTTTGTTCAAGATGTACTCTATTTAGGCTTGTGAAATTTCTTAGGCTTTTAGGAATTTGACCAAAAAGCTTATTGTTGTCCATCTCTAGCTCAGTTAATTGCATGAGATTTCCTATTTTTGCACGAATAGAACGAGAAAGCCTGTTGGAGTATAGGTATAAACCTTTTAAATTGCTCAGACTGCCAATTGAAGGAGCAATAACACCACTAAGATAATTCAGGGCAAATCCCAAACTCAATAGAGGTTTGACTTTTCCTAAATTAGAAGAATAGAAGAAAAAAGTGAATTATAACTAAGACACAATATAGCCAAGTTGCTCAAGTTACCCAAAGAATGAGGGATCGAACCTGTAAGTTGATTTTCAGACAAATCTAGATGAAAGAGAGACTTCAAGTTTCCAATATGCGGAGGAATAGAAGAAGAAAGTGAGTTTTTCCAAGTTGTTTAAGTTACTCAAGGAATTTGGCATTGAACTACTGAATTTATTTTTACTTAAGTCTACTGTGGAAAGAAACTTCAGGTTTTCCTAAAGATGAAGGAATAGAGCCAAAAAGTGACTAATTATTAAGATTCAATACAGCCAAGTTGTTTGAGTTACCCAAAGAGAAGGGATCCAACCAGACAAGCTGTTACAACACAAGGCTAGCCGTTTAAGAGAGCTTAACTGACCTACTTATCTTGGAACTGAGCCGTGTAACTTATTCATGTCAATGTGAAGGTGTTTTAGATGAGTTAGAAGGCCGATTTCTGGTGGTATTACCCCAGACAACCGATTATTTCCCAAGGAACTCGAGATTGGAGGGGTTGCCAGTTTGAGGCGGTACGATGCCAAATAATAGATTGAAGCTTTGATTAAGATATGCAAAATGAGGAATTGATGAGAATGAGAATTCGTGAAACGTACCTTTAAGCCTATAGTGTTCAGGTTAATACTGATGACTCTTTTGGCAGAATTGCAATGAATTCCAAACTAAGCACACGGACTTATTTTGTTTTCTAAGTGGGTAGAAACATTGGTGGCATTAATAGGATAAAGGTTCCATAAGGACAACAAGAGCGGTTCCGGTTTTGAAGGCTTATTATCCATTTATGAAGAGCTTACGCCTCTTTAATAGAATCAAAAACAACTTTTAGTGAAATTTAAAAAAAAAAAGAAATAGGATCAGTAAATTGACAGTTGAGGATCTCATTGTTTCATGTTTATGTTATTATATTGTAACATATATATACATGTACACAGGTTCAGAGTCTCTCCAATTCTAAGGGTTGCTAATTTGTAAAAAGAATTTTTCTGGTTGTTGGTGAGAAAGTGTTGAAAATTTTAATATTCAAATCCACCTTTTAGATCATTCCTGCTCCATCCTCTTTTGCCGGCTACAGAATAAACTTTTTCTCTTAGATACAAAAGTCTTTGAAGTAATGCAGTTTTAATGGACCTTTACGTATATAACAATAAAAGAGAAAAAGCAGTCATTCCATTTATATATAAATTTAAATTGAGGATCCTTAATTGGTTTGATGGCCATATTAAAATGTGTGCTTTGTTGCAACATTTAGAGTTTGATAGTCAAAGCGTTATTATTAACTTTGCCACTTAATTAAAAGAAAAAGTTAATTATAGAGCCGACGGATTAAATTATTCTATAACAGGAGCGTGCACAGACCATTAATATTTCACCATTTTCTTCGAAATTACCCTGGGATCCGTCAACTAATATGATTTCGTCAACTTAATTTGACTGAGTCAAGTCTTATAATTAACATATAATTGGGATCTAACATTTTTTTAATTATAAGCTAAAATATGTAACACGTAGAAGTTCAGTTCGCATCTAATAGAATGTAGACTTAAATTTGACCCTCCATAATACAGTATTGTTTCTTAGCAAAACAATATTTTATTGCTCTTTGTTGGGAGAAATTCTAGAATTTCTCGTTGGATGTACGGAAATTGATTATCGCCCTCATTCCAAGTATCAAAAGAATACTGAGAACGCATGATGAAAAGAAATATAAAAGAGTAGTTTAGAAATGTCCATATATTTTTGCTGGGCTGACTCCAGTCTAGTTAATTTAATCAAAAGGCTCTCGAAGATGTGCATTGAACCCCGACGGATGTTCAATTTTACTCATAATTTTCTAAAGAAATTCAAAAGGAAACTCGATAGCATGAAGAATAGCTTGAAGCCAAGCAAAATAACTAGAGCCAATACCCAAAGGATTGGCAAAGCCGGCTTAAAAACTACCCGCAGCAACAGAGATGCCAGGATTACCCCTTGACAAACCATCAGTATTGGCTTTAATCCAGCAAGATAAAGCGGGGGGCCAGAGCCACACCATTACGAGCTTTTCAAAGATCATGTAAGATACCCAAACCACCAAGCACCCAAAGTTATGAACTTGAACTGAAAAGCGCTTGGCAATCAGCAGATTCCATAAGTCACCAAGATTGTCAGGAACGTGAACACTAACTTTGAAGCAATTAAACCACCAAGCCCAAAATAGATTTAGCAGTTGCACAATTTGTAAAAATACGAGAAGTCGAATCCATCCCATTGAAACAGAAGAGACAACAAATAGAAGCAATGTGAATGCATTTACTTGATTTTTTTTAATATTTGTTGGAAATATAAAATATGAATTTATTATAAGAAAAATATTTTTAAAAATGTATTAGTTGCAATCTATATGAAAAGCAAATATCTATTTAAGATTAAATTAAATTTCTTTTATTTTTTATTCAATATCATTCTAGTTTACAAACAATTAAAAAATTAGAATAAAAAAAAAGAATAAGAATTTTTTTTCTTTTTCTTAGTATTTAAAATTTTTAATTTAATTTATTTTTCATCTAATTTATAAGAAATATGAATAAAAGTGTATTTAAAAATAAGAGAAAGAATGTAAAATTATGATGTTTTGAGAATTATATGGTATTTTAAAACTAATAAGGGGTTAATTGATAGACATTAATGTCAGGTTGTCACTCGTAATTTATTATAATCATAGCAAACTTTTTTATTCTCGTCACAAATTTGAGTTGGTGATGCACTCCATTTTAAATCGGTGAGTAGACAATCCCTGCCTCCATCAAATATGTCGAACGATTTAGTCTGCCCACTCCATCTGAAACTACACCAGAAAAGAGTTGATCGAAAAATGTTAGGATGAAATTGAAATGAAAAACTCTCATCTTGATGGAGCAAATGTACACCAAGGTCATCATCCCTGGACTTGCAATGAAGGGTAAGATCCAAGCCATTTCCTAACTTATTGGAGATTTTTACATGAGTTGGAGCGTTGAATGAGAAGGCACTGTTCACGTACGTGTATGAAACAAGAAGAGCTAGTAACAACATAGTTTTCTTGAAGCAAGTCATGATTCTATATACTTGTTTAATTCTTAATTTGTGTTTGAATTTTATTTTCTATGCAAGAAAAGAAAAAAATGACGGCTCTCACTTTAAATAAGCAAGCATGTGTAACAATTATGCTATATAAAGAATGATGAAGTTGTGGATAAGAAATATGGATAAAATATTTTTGGATCTTTGTCTTCGCTACTTATGATTCTTCTTAATATAAGCATAAAATACAATTAGATATAACAAATATAGTTATATTATCTTCTTTAATTAGACATGACAAACATAGTTATGGTAATAGAAGATCAATAATAGGTAGATTGCCAATTTCCCCCTACGATCATTAATATTTACCACTTACTCCTTATTGTTTACATAATACTCAGTAAACCTCCTGGAATCATAATTTTACAATATTATCCTTATTTTTAAATATTTTTTATTCATATCGATTATAAATTAAATAAATCATGTAAGTTGAAATTGGAATAAAAGAAAAAATAAGAAATATATATATAGGTTTCTGCATGAATGCAAAATTAATAATAAAATACATTTCTTGTGCATTTTATTATTTTTAATTTTTTTCTTAGAATAACTATTATTTTATATTTTCAAGATAAAATATCAATCAAATGACCTACGTACCCCTATTTTCCCTTAGTTTTTTGTGTTAAGATGGTTTTTGGATATTATGAAAATAGTAGATAGGTAAGTAGTATATATTGATTTCGGTGGTGAAAACTACAATCTCCCAAAATAAAACTATATATTGGATTTTTTCCTTTATTTAGTTTTGATTTTTTCTATTTTAGCCTAATAAATGGAGAATGAAATTTTTGTCATTTTTAGAAAATGATTTTTTGCCACTAAGGTCTTTGATAAATTTTAATATCATATTTCATCCTCGATTTTACGACTCTAACAAAAAAAACTTACTATTAAAGTGTAAATGTGACATGTTGACAAACAAATTAACTAACTTTAGCATACAAAGGTTTTATATAATTAATTTTTATGTGAAAATGCCATATTTATCATTCAACAAAATATTTTTTCTGTTACACTCAACATTGAACATACATCAGATTGGTAATTAAAAAATTATTGGGGACCTATGTGACAAAAACAATATCTAAGACGGGCCGAAGTGTCAGCCTGCCCGTCAAATAGATACATTTTGAGTTTAATCACAAGAACTGAAGACCTTAATATGTGCATGTGAGAAAACCGGTGAAAAAAAATTGATATATAAATTGCACCTTTACCATTTTTCCTGTTCCATTTTCTTTCGTCGTTTCGAAGAAAATCACTATTTGGAAGACTAAGTTTATATAAAAAATGTTGAAAAACAAATTTAAAGTCATATTAGTTTATGCAAATCCCTAAAAGAAAAAGTAGTTTTGGAAAAAAAATAAGGTGGAAAATTAATGGTCTGTGAACGATCATTCTATAAATTAATTATTAGTCGGTCGGCTACATAATGAAAGTTTTCTCTGGGATAAACATGGAGGATGTGTTGCCCACTTACAAGATTCAATCAGCTCAATTCCAATTCTAAACTTGGAGGACGTGTATTGACGTTGACGGATCGGGATTTGTACTGCCAAGTAGGTGCTTGAAGTTGTGAAAAATATTTGTGTTCTTGCGTTAAAATTACAGTATAACCAAAGAAGTAAAAACAGAAAACGAAAAAAAAAAAAAAAAGGGCATCGGAAGCCGATCATCATTATAAAGTTCGTACTATACTGGATTAGAGTATTAAAAAATATATGCAATAGAATTGAGCTGAAATGACATATCATGATAGGAAGCCACAACAAAAATGGCCAAGGAGTAGAATTAGGATTGAGTGCTTTCTTGCAGGAACAATGGCATAGGCTAGGAATAGAAATAGAACTCAGCTGAAATTACAGAGAAGCCACAACAAAAATGTCCTATTGGGCTTAAAACTAGGCCCATTGGGCTTGCTTGGAGGCTGCTCTTACAATCAGCTCTACATCTGAGAAAACCAAAACTTGTTCGGTGTTTTCTACTTACAATGTGGTGAAATGGAAGTGATGCTAATATCTTTTTCCCACGTAGGAAAATCATAATATTAAGGAATATTTCACTTTATGGTAGCTTTTATTTTCCAATTTCAATTTTTTTTTTCGACAAAATATGCATAACTAAAATAAGATTCCGTTTGTGAGTATCGTACCCCTTAATTTGAGCACCATCAAATGATCAAAAAGTTATTTTTTATAAAATCTAACCATCATCTCAGCTTATGTTACCCCTCATCTCAGCCCCATGATCAATTGGCCTTTCCTTGTATCTAAATTGAAATCGATCTCGTTTTAATTTTTTGCAATGCAAGCACCACAAATTATGCAGTTCATATGTATTTAATTTTATGTGTTTAAAATAAAAGTCAACTTTTGAGCTTCTACGTATGCGCATGTGTACTTTGTCATTTTCACTCTTTCTTTCTTCTTCTTCTTTATTTTTATCGTTGGTCTTTCCTTAATTCCTCCTTCATTTACAAATGGTGCACAGATTTTGAAGAGTAATTTTTTTTTTCCAAAAAGATCTCTAGATACAAGGAAAGTTAAATGAGTTTAGGATTGAGATTACGAGTAAAGCCCAAATAATGCCTGAAATGCAAATCATATACTTATTTAAATTGTAAAATATTTTACTATCATCACAAGTTTAAAAGGTTATCATAATTAATGCAACAAAAACGAAAAATAAAAAAATGAAAAAGAAAAATTTGACTTGGGGATTTATTTTCATAATAGTTGACACACTGTGTGCATGGGTGGTCTTGATTCTGGACTCTCATTTAAGCATAAAAATGCAACCTCCACGATTGATATCAGCTCGTCTTGAACATTTTGCGGTGGTGTTGGAAGCCGAGGATCCAAAATTTCATTGAGTGATATGTTCCTATTGGAAGATGAAGACGAAATTGAGGAAATAAAATCTCTTGGATGATCTCCCTTTATCACTTCCAAGGCGAGTACTCCAAAGCTGTACACGTCACATTTTTCTGTAACCTTCATTGTGTAAACAAGCTCTGCAAAATGAACGATGAAAATGATCATTTAGATATGAAGCTTATAAATGTAAAAATTGATTAAATAATTAATTTAAGAATGCATACCTGGAGCAATATATCCGAATGTTCCCACTAATTCAGTACAATTGGACGAATCTGGCTTGAGAAATTTTGCGATTCCGAAATCTGAAACACGAGCTTCATAATCTAAACAAAGCAGCACATTCTTACTTGATATGTCTCGATGGACAATTGGCGGGAAGCAATCATGATGCATGTAAGACAAGGCGTTAGCTACACTTCTTATCACATTCATTCTCACAGTCCAGTTGAATTCTTCAATTGCTCCATCATTGCTCAAAATTGTTGCCAAGCTACCCCTTTCAAGATATTCATAAACTAAAAATGAGTTTCGAGGATGTGAACAAAAGCCGTAAAATTTCACAATACTTCGATGTCGTAACTCTGTCAATGTCTTGATTTCATTTACGAATTCCGGTTGCGGTACCATCTCACAGGGCCATAGTGAGTGAAATTTCTTAACAGCTAAAATCTCCCCAGATGTTAGCTTAGCTTTGTAAACACTTCCCTGTCCACCTATGCCAATGCAATACTTAACATCAAAACCATTCGTCGCTCTAACGATTTCTTCATACAAAATTTTGCCTTCAAAAGTTAATATTGAAAGCAGTCCTTGATTAGTCACACAATTTACTCTATTTTCACTTGAAGGCCCCTCCCTTCTTCTCAAAATAAAGAACATTCCTATTGCCAGAACTGAAAGAGAAAGTGCTCCTAAAAGAGGAAACACTATTATAAACCATTTTCTTTTAGAGATCTGTTTGTGTGGTGTAAAGGTGGCCTTGCAAGATTGAAACCCTTTGATATCACCACACAATCCTTTGTTCCCTTGTAACGCTTCCATAGGATCATATTGAAATATTCTGCTGTTAGGAATTGGACCTCGTAACTCGTTATATGATACGTCAATACACGACAAGCCATGCATTCCTTCAAAGCAACTTGGAATTAAACCGGAGAAGTTGTTGTGTGAGAGATTAAGCTTCTCCAAGCTTTCCATACTGCAAATTTCACACGGAATCTTTCCTTCAAGAATGTTGTGACTCAAATCTAATTCTGAAAGTTGAATCAACTTCTCCAATTCAACTGGAAAACCTTTTCGAAATTGATTGTTGCTCAAATTCAAGTAATGCAAT
The DNA here is from genome assembly GCF_022201045.2 of Citrus sinensis. Taxonomy (NCBI): domain Eukaryota; kingdom Viridiplantae; phylum Streptophyta; class Magnoliopsida; order Sapindales; family Rutaceae; genus Citrus; species Citrus sinensis. Next base: position 33,308,366 of record NC_068558.1, on the reverse strand, counting down.
TTCAACAAGTTTCCAAGGGTTTCCGGGATAGAGTTGCCCAACTTATTTGTAGACAAGTCGAGATACTCAAGTTCTGTTAATGAGCCAAGTGCTCGAGGTAGATTTCCATAAAGTTGATTCCCATTCAAAACAAGATAGTTTAGAGAACTTAATTTTCCAATTTCTATTGGAATTTCTCCAACTATATGATTTAAAGAAAAGTCAAGTTTATGTAGTTGGTGTAAGTTTGCAATCTCAACTGGTATAATCCCAGAAATGTTATTCATTGAAAAATTTAACGTGCCTAATTGATGACATTTCCCCCAATCGGATGAGATTTCACCATAAAAATTGTTATGGCTGAGATCTAAGAAAGTTAGGTTTGGGTATACGCCAAAGACTTCAGATATATTTCCAATGAGATGGTTTCGTTTAAGATTTACTCTGACCAGATTAGTGAAATTCCTCATATTTTTTGGGATCTGACCAGAGAGTTGATTATCATAAAGGTATAAACCTATTAAATTGTTGAGATTGCCAATTGAAAGAGGAATAACACCACTCAGATGATTTGTGGATAACCCTAGATGTAAAAGCATCTTCAGGTTTCCAAGAATTGAAGGAATAGAACCGAAAAGTGAATTTTCAAAAAGGTGCAACACAACTAAGTTGCTCAAGTTACCCAAAGAAATAGGGATTGAACCGCTCAACTGATTGCTGGATAAGTGCAAATAAAAAAGAGACTTCAAGTTTCCTATAATTGAGGGAATAGAACCAGAAAGTGAATTTCCATAAAGGTGCAATACAGCCAAGTTGCTCAAGTTTCCCAAAGTAGGAGGGATTGAACCACTAAGTTGATTTTCAGACAAGTCCAGGTGATAGAGAAACTTCAAGTTTCCAATAACCGGAGGAATGGATGCAGAAAGTGAGTTTCTATAAAGATACATTATAGCCAAGTTGGTTAAGTTACCAAAAGAAAAAGGAATTGAACCATTGAGTTTATTTTTGCTCAAATCTAAAGTGGAAAGGGACTTCAAATTTCCTACGGTTGAAGGAATAGAGCTAAAAAGTGAATTATTGTTAAGATACAACCTAGCCAAGTTGCTTAAGTTACCCAAAGAAAAAGGGATTTGGCCATGCAACCTGTTACAACAAAGGGCAAGCTCACTAAGAGAACTTAACTGACCTACTTCTCGTGGAATGGAGCCATGCAACCGATTCACAAAAATGTAAAGGAGCTTTAGATGAGTTAGAAAGCCGATTTCTGGTGGTATTACCCCAGACAATTGATTAAATGATAAATCAAGATACTCAAGCTTGGAGAGGTTACCGATTTGAGGGGGAATGGTACCAAAGAATACATTGTAGCTTAAGTTCAGATACGCAAGATGAGGAAATGATGAGAATGAGAATTTGTAAAGCGTACCTTTTAAACCTACAGTGCTGAGGTTAATACTGATGACTCTTTTGGCAGGATTGCACTGAATTCCAAACCAAGCACAAGGGCTTATTTTAATTTTTGAGTAGAAGGAAACATTGGTGGCATTATTAACAGGATAAAATGTCCATGAGGACAACAGCGAACGGTTATGTTTTTGAAGGCTTGTTTTCCATTTAAGAAGAGCATACGCTTCTTTAGTAGAATCAGAAACAACGTTATGTGAAAAACTTAACAAAAGAAATAGGGTCAGCGTATTCAGAGCTGAAGATCCCATTGTTTTGATGTGTTTATGTTATTTTGTTATGCACATCCCAAACTAGGACATGATATATATATATAGACAGATTACAAGAACTCGGGAGTTTAGTATGCATGTGAGAAAACTGGTGAAAATATTAATATACAAAACCCACCTTTACCGGCCATTTTTCCTCTCCATTTTCTTTCGTCATTTCGAAGATAATTACTACTTTGAGGAATAATGTAGTTCATGAAAAAAACAAATAGTGGAAAAAATTCAAGTCATATTAGTAGTTTATGGAAATCCCAAAGAAAGAAAGTAATTTCTAAGAAAATGGTGGAAAATTAATGGTCTGTGCACGATCATATTTTTAATTGATTATTAATCGGTCGGCTACATAGTGACATTTTTCTCTTTGGGATACAAATCAATAAAAGTCTTCTAAGTCGGCGGAGTAAATAATAACGCTTTAATGAACCTTTATATATATATAACAATAGTAGCGAGAAAAGCAGCATTACATTTACATATAAAATAAAATTGAGGATTCTTAATTGGTTTGACAGGCATTTTATAATATATCGAGCATATATATTCTACATACATTGTTGTACACATGTATAAATTTTCATGAGAGCGTTATTATTAACTCTGCCCACTTGTTAAAAGAATTTGCATTCCTAGGAGAAAAAGTTAATGATGGAACCGACTGATTAATTTAAAACAAGAGCGTGCACAGACCATTAATCTTTCACCATTTTCTTGGAAATCTCTCTCCCCCTAAGTGGATTTTTCTTATGGATTTAATTGGAAATTATCCAAACTATGCCTGAAAATAATACAAATGATTAGAAATTAAAGGGAGCAAAATGATATTGGACAAGCCAAATATGGAAGCCACGCTTCTATGCGCTCTCCGTTCTCGCCTCAGTTCCGATTGTTTCAATGATGAATCCACGTGTGTCAATTACAAAGAGAGGGAGGCCATCTATTTACAGTAACTATAAAAATAAATTCCCTTCCGTATTTTACACTCTGAGAGATGCAAGAATATAAATGAGATATACTTAACACTTTATCAGAAAGATTACTCCTTCGACCAAGAGGATTTTTCTCTCTCCTAATGGAGAAAAACTGGTCTCATCCAATGATAGTCTCCAAGACATGCCGTAAGGATATTAGTTGTCAGGGATTTATGAAGTTTACTTAACACCACAATTCTTAGTATATAAAGAAATTCTATCAATGTATTAGAGGTTCTCAAATGCAGATGTCTAAATGTGGATTTCATATGAATTTACAATTATACCATATGGCGTTAAAGTGTTTATGTTCAGTTAATTACTATGCCATATGGTGTAATAATAATCTGTACAAAATCCATATTTAAGTGACCATAGTTGAGAATTTCTAACCAATGCATAATGAAAAGAAATATCTAGGAGTGCATGGTTTAGAATGTCCATAAATTTCTTATAGTTAGGTAATTTAATTTTCCATTGTTTCAAAATTGTTTTGAGTTTATCAAAAAAATTAATTATATCATTTATTAAGATTTAAGTATATTGCATGTATATGTAAAAACACTTTAGTTTTGAACCCACCAAAATAATCACTAAACCCACCTTCTAATGAAATGTCTCATAAGTAAATTACAATTATAGACAAGACAATATGGTCAAATTAAAAAAAAATTAATTAAATTACTCTTCCCATCTTGCTCTGTTGCTTTGTTCAATGGGTATTGATTGAATCATGTTCAATGGTATTCAATTAACTGGAATCACAAAGACTAACAACTAAAGGGATATCCTTTGTCAATAAAAGAAAGAAAGTGCAAGAGGAACAAAAGTTGTTTGCTTGCTTGATATGGCCTTTCTTCTAAGTTTAAAGATGACAATGCTACAATTTGAATTTTTTTTCCTTGTACGGTACTGGAATAAAGATGGAAGGAAGTTGGATATAGGTAATAAGTTCTTCGCAACCCAATTTCTTATTACTCGTGCAGTTTGTTTTTAACCAACATATCTATATTCATGCGTCAGTACATATAGACCAATAAATTGGTGGGGAAGATTTTGTATTTGGCGTGATCACAAAGGTTATTGGAATAAGAAACAATGGATGGAAAAAATGAATATGCAAATGAAATCATAATCTTTGGTGGAGAGAGATCCATAAATAATCGTCGAAATGGAGAAAGGATGAAGAAGCCATGAAAAAATAATAATTTTGTTTAATAATGGTATACTAGGTATTAAGATGAGTTTATTAAATAAAACATAAGTTCTTAAATTTTGATGATAGGTTTGTTAAATACCTGGATTTGATGAGTATTTGAGTGGGTTTAAATAATCTCACCCTTTAGTTTAACTAAATAGTCTAAATTCATATTTATCTTTTAGTGATAAAACTATAATTATAAAAAAAGTTGCACTATTGCCATTCCTCTAATCTCCTCATAAAATCCCTTTATCCAATCATTTTTATTTAATTCCAAAATGTCCTTTGTTCTTTTAAATACACTTTCTATTTCTTAATGTAATTTTTTATAATTAAAACTCAAAATAGTATTCTACTTTTTTTTCTTTTACAATGTTATTGTTACCCTTCAAATAAACTAAATTCTAGGTGATGAATATTTGAATATCAATCATTAAGTTAAATTACACACATATTAAATTATAATTTGAAAGCAACCTTATCTATAAAATTCTTGATGAGTAAGAAATATGAAAAAAAAATTATTATAAATCTTTACAATTGATTTTAGTTAGATAGAAGTAATAAGTTAAAAAAAAAAAGGGATTGATAATGAATGCAAGTAATTTATTGGAAAATTTTTTAAGTATGTTTAATTTTATTTTTTTTAATGTAATTTTATTTAAAGTAGGGCTTTACAAGAATAATGAAGGGGTGCCAATAAATTCATTCTTATAAAAATTACGGGATTTTGAAAAGAGTGGGACTATTGACACCCCTTTAAATATCTCTTAAAACCCCTTTAATTATTTTACAATTTTAACCATGATTAAAATTACATAATAGGACAATTTCTAATTAAACTCCACTCTAAATTAAATAACGTTTTATTTTAGAAATTAAAAAGGTTATTTTTTTTAATTTTCAGGTGAGGAACTTACTATCAATGGTTACAATAGAAAGAAAGAAAACTTTTTTTTTAATGGAAGAAATCTGGTTGTTGAAATGAGTTTTAATAATAAAAATTAGAGAATGGGGTTTACACAATAAATTTTACTTAAGGGTATTTTTGTCATTGATGGAGGTGTTAAAAGAATTTTTTAATTTTTTAAAATATTGTAATGAAGTTAATTAAGAAAATGGGTGTTAAGAGATATTTAGAGGGGTACCAATATTCCCACTCTTTTGAAAATTATTACTCTTCAGCAGATTCCAAGACTAGCACTAAGCCCAGTGGGTTTTATCTTATTGAACCAATTATATATATATATATATATACACACACATACATACATAGGGATATTGAGGTATTACGAAAATAAGAGAATTAAAATATGATTTCAACGTAGAGAAAGTGACAATCTCACAAATTAAGGTCATAGTGTCTCATGATGCCAGACTGCCAATTAAATAAATAACAGAAAGTTATGTAAGCTGAACGTTCAAGCTCAAAACCCATCTAATTAACTCCATGCATTTTTCTCGTTTTTAATTTTCTAATATACAAAATTTATATCACAAATGATTCAGCATTTATCATATCATCCATTGATCTGTGGCATAAGATAATTATCACATTAATGATAAATAATAAATTCACTAATACAATATATACATTACAAGTAATGATTGGAGACATATGGCATATGTGGTCACATTATGTCATTTTACGATAACGGAAAACAAAATTCTTTTTGGAGACAACACGTTTATATAGCAGCTGTTATCTTTTGGGATCCTGGTTGCAATTTAATTTATTCCTTTTGTTTAATTTTAATTCCAATGGTTGCGTGCTCACCTTTGATTATTGCAAATGGGAGAGGGTTCGTGCAATGTTGCTCACATGTTTTTTTGCATACAATATTTATTTCTGCAATTCCACCAGACATTGATTTCTTTAACCATAAAAAACAATTGGCTTGAATTAGCCATTAAATGAAGAGACATGATAAATATTATCGTTCAGCCCATGCATTTACTCCACACTAACAAGACAAGCACACTTAACAAGGACAAGCTGCGCCGAGCACTGAGCGGTGCTTTGGCGTGTGAAAGCTACATCTATGAATAAAGGTTGCCTTGTTTTCTGTTTTGAAGAATGTTTGTTTTTATTTTTGTAAATATCGCACGTTATTTTTATTTATTGAGTTGATGTTATAGCCAATAATCAATATAGGCTTGGAGCCTAACTTTTTTTTTTTTAAGGGGGTGAATAAAGTTTAAATTGACTTTTGAATTCTTTTATCTTCTAAAGGATTCAAATTTAGAAGATTAGTTAAAGAAAATTGTTGAAACATCACTAGATCAAGTCTTTGAGGACACCGAGCTATCACATCAAAAAAATTCTACCGACTATAGCATCCTTTAATCCAACTTCAAAATCATTGGCTAAACGGAAATACCGAATTTTAGTTTACATGAATTTTAGTTTCACCCATATGCGTTAACGGAAATACCGAACCACTATTTTAGTTCGGTAGGGGCTATAATACCAAATAGAACTTGAGTGGACAATAACGTTAAAATCAGTATAATTTAGAGGGCCATTTAGGAGTACTATAATGAAACAATCTACATCTATATGTACTATAACATAAAAGTTTAAAATATAGGGCCCAAAAAATAAATATTTCGTAAATTTTCAATTCAACCCCTTATCATTCCTGAAATTAATTTTTCCCTTGGGGACCCCACTCAAAATTTCAGGGGAGGGGGAAAAACACAAAAAAAAAAAAAAAAAGGAAAAAACAACATTAAAGATTGCTTGCAAATTGGGGGTCGCAATGTTCTATAATGCAACATCTTACGCCTGTTGCAGCTATCAAAGTCCTTAGCCGGGATGCTTGCCGATTTCCAAATTAACTACATATGTACTTTCAGGATGCCTTGGTGCTTTAGTTCTATATTCTCTATATTTTTCGTAGCCAAAAGAGAGGAGATTTTGATAAAGTATTGTTGAGTGTTGAAGTGTCTTCTACTTTCTCTTTATTTGTCTCTGAGCAAATACTAACTTGAGCGCTAAGGTCAGAACGATGATTATGCTTCGATAGCGTTAAATTAAGAATTGAAAGACTTCTAGACAATAAAATATAAATACTATAGACCTAAAGTCCTAAGGGGGCTTAAACATAAATTTCACATAAAATTGGATTGATTTCACTGAAGTGTGTTTTGCAGATTTCAAAGTCGGGGATATTTCCACCCATTATTTGTGTAAACCCACCCAACTTCTAAAAACTATTTACAATAAATACATATTTTTTTCTCATAAATACAAATCAACAAAAAAATTATGTAATTTATCAATTAAATCATTCTTACATTTTTTTCTTACTTATTTTTTTTTATTAAAATAGCTTTAATATAAGTTCTATTTAATTATTTTGCTTCATGACATAAAATGACCCACTTGCCCGAAATAATATGTGTTCTTGTATCGAATACTTTAGATACTTAATTTTATGACTGATAATATAATCTAACTTCTTAAATTAAATATAATAATTTTCAATATTTTAGATGTAAATGACATAAATTTGACAGCCTAATAATTTAATGAGTATTTTCTCATAAAGACATTATGTTAGTTTAATTAAAAATTAATAATCACACTAATAAAGTAGAATTAACTATTTAAAAACAATGAATTTTGTATAAAATTAAAAAATTGTTGAAGTTAAATTAATTTTTTGGTATTTTTACCTTTTAAGGGTAACATAATCAATTTAAAATTAGGTTAAGCAATCTTATTAGTCAAATATAATAAAAAAATCTAAGTCATAACAAAATAAATTAAGATAGATTTAATTGATTAATTATTTTGAATTATTCTTTATTTGAAATTTTTAAAAATAATGAGAATTTTTTGTAATTATTCTCTAAACGTGGGGTGAATTAAAAGAATTTGTGGGTTGGAAATATCACCAACCAAATTTCAAATGAGCGAAAACTAGCCAAAAAGAGAAGAGATTTTAATCTTGAAGTGTGTTTTGGTCATTTGAGTTTCCAATGACCGAACATGCAGTTGATCAGTACACCTTCTCCTCATATGTTGGCCTCTGAGCGTTAATAGGATTACATATAGCGTCGTGCTAAATAGTCACACCCATATATCTAATATTCAAATTAAATAGGTAATAGTACTGTAATAATATATATTTTGCTATTAGATTTTTGTTTGAATACCAACCTTATAGTCAATCGCTTGTGGGCGCGGGCCGGGTTATGCACTGATCAGAGAATATAACTTTAAAGGTATATGATAAAATTTATTTTACAATAAAAGGTAATACAACTAATTAATGTACACATGTTATATTATTATTTACTTAATATATGGTTGACATGATACTTTTGATATATTCTAAAATTTCTCCTCTTAAAAATACTCACTTCACAAAAGATCTATGATGTTCAAATTTACACCTACAGGATTATAAATGTAGCATGAAAATTACATATATTTTTCTATATGAGTTGGGTTCGAATCCCGAACTTCTTATTTCACTCCCCAAAACAATTTTACTTTTTGAAATAATGAAACACAAGAAATTAATCACATTTGTCGCTACAGATTGTAGCAACACCACCCAAAATGGTGATTGAAATTTTTTATAATAATATTTATCGCAAGGCCAGGCTCCAAACTATCCCAATGAAGGAGCAACGCCACAGGCTCAAGCAATAAACCAACCTAGCTACTAATCAATATTTGTTATACAATCACACTGAAAACGACTTTTTACTACTACAAGCAACCTTTAGGCTGAACTAAACCAGAAGCAGATCCATCAGCATGGCTGCAAGAGGCTGCAGCAGGTTGATTCTTATAAGTAAGCTTTACATCTTCCAATCTTATCCTTGAGCATGGGTACTTTGAACTACAATCAAAATTCACTGCTACTTCCGTTGCTGACGTTCCATGAACATCTTGATACGTTACATCGCTAATTTTAACCCCTGAAACCTGTTACATAAGGAATAAAAAAAAAATTTAAGAATTGTTATGGCACCGATATATTAATGAATTTTCCTTTGATACCCTTTCGATGTCGTACCTGACCGGGGCATCCTATGTTATCAGGGCAGTAATTTTGATCAATTATGATGGGGTTTTGAACATTCTTCATGATTGCATTTCGGAAAAGAATGTTCCTTGCAAATCCGTTGCTTGGTCTTCCCCAAGATTTAATTCTCAGTCCATTTTGAGTGCCTGTAAATGTCACAGTTTTAACTGTAACATTTTGGACTCCAGCCTCATTTAGGTCCTTCCCCAAACTCCCGATGCTGCATAATAACATCAAAAAAGTTGTGAATAAAAAAATATATGTTAAAAAATAATTGCAAAATTGAAATGATAATAAGGAACTTTATTTTATTTTATGTTACCTGATTCCATGGCCAGGGCCACATGCAACATTTTCTATCCACAAATTAGAGGTTCCAGGGCCAATAGAGACGCAATCATCGCCTGTAGAGATTCTAGTGTTCAAGATTGTAACACCACTTGATAATTGGACATGGATGCCGTCAGTGTTGGGGCTGTTTCCTGAGGCCAAGACCTTGACGCCTTTCAATTTCACATTGTTGCAGCCATTAAAAACAACGTGGTACATTTGGCTATTCAGTGAAGTTAGTCCATTGATTGCAATGTTGTTGCAATTTGAAAACCCCATCGACTGCAGAAAAGGCATATTTGTAAAAAATTGATTAAAAATCAGTGAAAAGACTATCCAAGTCGCCCTTTTAAGCACAAGCATTAATTGCTAGATTGAAGGACAAATTGGTCATTTCATCATACCGTGGCACCGCTGGGACAATTTTTCCCAGAGTTTTTGCAAGCCCACAAGGCAGTCCCTTGGCCGTCAAGAATGCCACTGTTGAGGGTAACTCCGTCAACATGCTGGAAGAAAAGCCAGTTTCCGGCATTTCCAATCACGCGATAATCAGATGGAGCAACAAGGGTACCATCAATGCGGATAGTAATACGATTGTTCTTGCATGGACCTTGAAACGCAACGTTTCGGAGAAAGAATCTTCCTGGCGGCACGTAAATGGTGGCTGCTCTTGGTGAGCCGCAGGCATTAGCCCATGCTGATAGAAATGCTTTTGTTGAGTCCGTTCTGCCGTCGGGTTTGGCTCCGAAACTTACAACATTGTAACTCGGTGGGGCTGCTAAAGACGAAGTGTTGAAAATGGAAAGCAAGAGAATTGAAATAAGGAAATGAAAGTAACACATTTTGTTATCCATTTTTTGTTCTGAGCAAGAAATTTGAGAAGTTGAAAGAAGTGGAAGTGGTGGTGAAACGGTTGAGATGGAAGGGTATTTATAGGATTTTAAAAAAAGAATTTGGATTTGATCTGCATGCATCAGAAGAATTCAGAAGCAAGCTGCGCCGAACTTTGTGAGCAGTTTTTGCTTTTTAATTTTTTTTCCAAGTTTAGTTTACGGAAATACCCTTGCTTGATTCTTGGATGACTTGTAATTAATGTTTTTGGACATTGCATTGTGTCCGCCAACGTTAATTAAACAGAATATTTACTTTCTATATATTATACCCGTGTTGCTTTATATGGGCGTTACTTGTTTGGAACTTTTTTTTCCTTCCCAAATTCAACAAATTATAGTTCTTCCCATTTATGATTGATCTTTGGTTTCTCTATGAAAATTAATTGATTCGAATATACAACAGTTTACGTGTTGTGAGCTACATGTGTGACAATGATGTCACAATCAATTAATTGTCCTTAGTAATTTTGTTATTACATAAATCAAATTCACTTGGTCAAATTGTTTTCATTTATTTTTCATGTGTCATAATTTAACTTACTTTTTAGGTAACCTTGGCCGTTAATTGTTATCTATATAGCCTATTAATATTTAATGCGGACTCAAAGTGATATAAAGGACAGATGCATGTACATGGTTCTTGCGTAGGGGAGATATTACTTATATTTACTTACACATAAAGGATAGTAATTGTTAAAATTAAATTGAAAATCAAGCGAAAGGCTTAACCCACAAGGAAAGCCAAACCAAGCCACCACATACAGCGTAAAAGTTTTTTCTTTATTGTAAATTAGCTCGAGTTTGCGCTCTTCGTTTGGCCTTTTTTCCCCCCTATTTTCACATTAATAACGCCTCCTCTTATTTTCTCAACCTTTTCTTTTAATTTGTTTTGACGCAATGTCGAACCGATACTAAATTTTATTCTAGCGAACATTCTTTAAAACTCAATAACAAGAGATCTCACAAAAAAGGGAAAGATTTCAATTTAAAAAATATTGAAATATTATTCATGAAAAGTTTCCAAGCCTGTTAAGTCTTTTGACAAACCTCGCTCAATGTTCTCACCAATTAACTTTATCTTGGCAGCCATATCTTCTTTAAGAATAACTTTCTTGTCTCTACTATAAATTAGGCAAAACCATATCAATTGTCTTTGGGTCTTCTTGAACAATTAGTTTAAACTTATATCCCTACTATGACTTTGCTCGTCCTACATGATGCTAATTAGCCACATCCTCCTAATTTGTTGTTCTTTCCATTCATTTTTTAATTTAATTTTCAGATGATTGATATTATACTTATTTAAATGGCGTATATAATTTATATTTCTATTAAAATGTATGACATCCAATGTGTAACTTATTGCTGGGTAATAGGTATTCTGTTTTTTATAAAATACAAAATTCAATATAATGAATGAATAAACAATGTGCTACCATGTGACAATCATCCAACTACAACTATAACAATACATAGTTTATACACTATTTAGTAAAAAGAGTGTGCTTATCTCATCCCACATCACAAGTGAAGGCAAGCATAGGAGTGTTAATAAGTTTTGTGGGTTTCTTTAACGAGTAGATGCATTTTGGATGAGGGTCACTCTCATGAATCTCAAAAGCAAGTTCGTGAGGGCAGTGGTTAAACTGTATTTTAGTTTGACAGAGACCACAATGTAGAAACAATAAACTTTAATAGGTTGTAGCATAAACCCAATAAATGCTCGTGCAAATATTGATGGTATATTGGATCCCGCCTGCAAACTAAAGTGCGGATTCACTGACAATAATGAGGACAAAGGGTCTTAACAGAGTGAAGAGCGTAAAATTCCACATCACTACCAAAGGCAAGCCTGGGAGATTGTATAAGACTTTTCCTCTGGGAGGTTGTATAAGCCTTTTCCTAACATGTTATAGGTGATGAAGGACCTAACTATGATGAAGTTAGAGAGCATTTTCCGCAACGTGGGCTCAAACGTGACATGTGGAGCAGAATAAGGAGAAGAAATCGGCGGCTCTTGTTTTGATGAATATGGTTGGTTTTAATTAAGAACTGGCTTTCCTGAATTTTTATTTTTTTTATTTTTTGTTATTATTTTTCTAGGTCGTGTTTGCTTGCTTTCAGTTCACCAGGGCGTGATCTGGGGACTTGGCCAGAAAGTTAATCAAATAGAGTAATCCATGCGAATACTCAGTTGAGTTTTGTAATTTTATTTTATTAAAACATAACCCCATGTTATTATCGATCGTTTTTCTTCTTTTTGTTATTTTTTTTTTCCTAACGTAATAAATGCTGAGACATTTATATTTGCGGTCCAAATTAATTAGCGCAGCATCTTCCATAGAATATTACCTCTAATAACCATTGGCTTCTATCCTTTCATACTTATTATACATAACGGACCTCTGCCTGTTAGAATATTAACTCTAATAAGTAATAACCATTTGCTCCTATCACTTCCATACTTGTTATGTATAATGGACCTCTGCCTACAAAATAGATTAATGCTGTACTTATTTCTGATACTAAATTTAGATACTCACTGACGTGGCAGCTGTCACAGCACTATCGTATTAGCTGCCGCGTCACCCGCTTTTTTTTTAATATTAAAAAAAATAATCAATTAACAATCTAATTAAACGTTCATCTTTCATGCTTTTTTTTTTCCTTTGCTCCTTAGTTGTTGCAGCGGAAGAAAAGAAAAGAAAAAAAATTGTCAGACAAAAAAAGATGGTGTGAGCCATTAACGTTTGATTAGGTTTTTAATTTTTAATTTTTCTTTAAAATTAAAATATTTAAAAAATGGCTGACATGACAACTAATGTGATAGTGCCACATCAGCTGCCATGTCAGTGAGTATACAATCTTAGTATTTGAAGTATAGTAATACTGATTAATATACGCACTGAAACTCTTATCTACTAAAATTTACAAAATTTTGCTTGTCTACTAAAATTTACAAAATGGAATCTCTGTACTTATATAATTTTTTCTGCCTATAGTTAACCAAGGTCTAAGATTTATTATTATAGTAGTAATAACAAATTGTATCTAGCTAGTTAATAAATATATTATCACTAAAGCAATCCAATAGTGTTCAAGAAATTAATTGTTGTGTGAACAGATGATTTTTCTTAAAAGTGACTTTTACTGGAATCTTCCCAAGTTCATGAATATGATCATTTGCGTGATAATGTAGAAAATTAATTTAATTTCAATGTCAACTTGTAATTAATAAAGTAGGGGCCCGCAGCAATTTAGCACGTTCAATGATTTTCTTCAATCCGTTTAGCATTATTCGTAGGTTATGTGAAGAAATTCTTTTAGCTTAATATAATTCTTAATTAATTTAATTTATAAACCCAATACCGTGTGAATGCGCATAGCTAATGGTTTTAAATTAAAGACTGCCCATTGGCACATACGATTTTTTATGGGGAGAATGACCTTTTACAAGGTTCCTAATTTTTTTCATTATGTGCCTTTTATTTTTGTTAATTACATTCATAACTTTGTTATTTTTATGTTCGAACTTTTCCGTCAAAAGATAAATGTGAATTTTAACATACAAATTTATTCATATTTTTTGACAAATACATCATATTAAACTGACAATAAGTTAACAATAATAAAAATTCAAAATTATTTATTTTATTTTATTTTAGTTTTAGTGTAAAAAAACATAACTGATAATTAAAAAAAAATGAGAACAGTTATGTGATAAACATTAGGGAAATGTCTACAGTTAAAGATGCAATATTGCCAGAGATATCATAAGCTAATTTCAGTTACTGTGTAACTGAACTATTGTTTGACTCAAAAAATTTTTATTCGCCTATTCTATATATAGGTATCTATCTAGCAAATTAAGTTGCTCATTTCTTCAAAATACAGATGATGTTCAGGTGTGCGAACGTTAAAATCATGAATGGAGATTTTCCTTGTTACATGGCTTCAATGTTTTGAGGCAATTTTTATTGAAATAGCATGTGATATTTGTTGACATTTCTTTCCTGTAGATATTAAATTTGACACATAATATTATTCAAATTTCAACTCCACATCTTTTACAGAAACTGGATCCAGTGCAATTCCATCAACATCAACCACTTGTTCTAATAAAAATTTCAGAACCCATGTGATGAAGAAAAAATATTTTCCATGAAAGATGTTGTAGGTGTTGGACATTTTGTTATATATAATCGCATGGATAGATCGTTAAATTTGGTAAAAAAAAAATCAGTTCAAAAAATTAATTATTATTACGTTATTTCTCTCTTTTTCTGTTCTAACTTTTTGCAGATTTGAGGAGGTGAGATTTATTATATTCCCTCCAAGTTGATGTGCTTTATCTCTTTTTCATTCAAAGAAAGTTTCATCACTCACCAAGCTTCATCAAGCAGTAGTAATAATAGTAATTATAATCAGAATCATAATATAAATCGGTCTTATCTGATTGAGTTGATAGAATCTCTTGTCTTAAAAACGAGAGGTCTGGGACATGGTCACATGAACGAGGAAGAGACTAAATTACCATTAGGCTAAAGAATAAAAAATAATATTGATCATGATTAGAGATTATTATACTAAAAAAAATAGTATTTTTTATTTCTTTTGAAAAAAAAAAAAACTACTACCTAGCTGTAGTTTCTAGGCATATAGACGATTGAGTGAAAGCCAACTCATTCTTTTTTGGGAATTTCTTTATTAATTTTTTAAAAGAATGCACAGTAATCTTCTAATTGATCACTTGTTTCAATGATTCATATTGGGCAAACAGTCAAGGCATTTTACTAGTTTATCAAGCGAGCTTGTCTTACGTCTCTGCTCATGCCAAATTATGCACCGAAAGGATAAAACTTAGGCATCAAGACAAAGTCAAATGATTCATTGATGTCTATTGCTTCTTGTTAAAAAACATTACCCATCCCAAATTTGACTGTTTTATTCAGCACAAATTCAGTCACCACATGGAGATTTCTTCAACTGCCTAATGGAAAAAGGTTAATGCATGATTGTTAACAAAGGGAATTAAGTTAGATTAATTACTAGCTATTTAAGGAATTAGCTTGCCTACCCGTAACTTCTATTGATGGCATCACCGCAAATTTTGACTCAAAATTGGTATGAGCTTATTGCTTCTTCGCTTTTCAATATTTTTATTTTATCAATGCAGAATAACTTATTCTAGTTCTAGCTTCATTTTTTTAGTTTAATTTTACCAATTACTCCTTGCAATGTTATTTTGTAATTAATCTTTTGATGTCAAAACTTTCAAATGAAAAATTCATTCCGGTCATAAATTAGTCGTTTCTTTTCGTTAGAGTTTTGATATGAGAACTTAACCGCATATTATGAAAATCGTGGGAGAACAGTCACTCTTTTTAAAATAAAATAATAATGCATAATGAATTTAGACTAAGAATTCTCTCTTGATCTAAAATTTAAACTAATAACAAAAACATTAATACATAGAGTAATGATACGGATCCTAACATTTCAATCTCAATATGAATCCCAATTTATATGTGCTACCTCTTACTATATATATCATACCATATACCCAGCTATATTTGCCATATATTTTTCCTTAAAATGATAAGGCCTTCCATAAGCCAGATTTATTAGTAAAAGAAAAAATGAGTACAGTAAAGAGTAATGCTGAAAAAAAAGAGGGAGAATATATTTTTAGTTAGGAAAATCCCACTTATCCTTGAATCAAAGGTCATGTAAACTGATGGAGAGGTTTCTCAACAACTAAGTAAAATCAGGACAATGAAAATTTAGATTGGCCAATGGATCTTTTACTTGATTGAATGACGTGAGAATTCATTGAAATGATATTCTGAAGATTGTAGCTCGACAAGTTAAACATTCGCTCTTATTTTTTAATGAACCAAGGAGACTTGAAAGAAGATGGTGACATGTGTACAAGTGAACGCCTGATACCATAAAAGTCGGTTTATATATGATTGTGACATTTCGTACCCTGACCCTCTAGGTGGCTAGTTAAAATAGGACCTGTCTACCTTACAGATTCTGTATGTAACGGACTGTGAGTTGACAAGAAGAGAGATGGATGCGTGACACGTGGACGGCGGATGGACCGGGAGATAATATCTGGAACCGGCCATTCCGGTTTTCTTCCGGTGACAAACTGAACTCCTCCCGGTTGCTGACCGGTAACCCGTCACTGAAATTGGTTAAAAAAACATTACGCTTGCCGTGTAGGGAATTATTATTCAGACTGGTGCATATAGCAAGCGAGGTGACGATGCATCTCCAGCAACAGCATGGTGTAAAAAACCCCTCCAAAATTAATTATCACTTTGGATCCACGGTGTGTGCTGCAGTTTAAGCTTGAGCAAGAGGTGAAAATGCGGCCAATATATCTACTCCAGGGGCACTGATGTCTGGCTGAAATGATTTTTGAGCATCAGATCAGTAGAATTCATTATCGTATTTACATAGGTGACAACGCAAAGTTTTAAAATAATGTATACCTTCAAGATTTCTGGTACAATTGCATTTGGCCCGCGTAAAGAAAAGCCAACGACAACAGGGGCATCAAAATCCTTAACTGCTTCAGTTTTTAATATTTCTGCTACAGGCGTTCTATAATCCAGATAGAAAGAGTGATTTAATTATTGGAAAAAAATAAAATGAAATAATAAGGATATAAAATATAAACTTTGTAGATTCCTTGTAGGAAATAAGGATGCTGAAGCTATCCTGGGTTACGGCCACTGCTGGCAATGAAACAACAAAGCAAACTTTGTCGAATTCGTTGTTTAACAAGACTGATCCGGCAGCACCAGCTTTGCGAACCTCAGGATAGTTTTTAAATGATAGACATATAACAATCTTTCCCTTAACTAAGCTACCGTTAACGCACCCTGGATTACACTCCCTGAAATTGAACAAAATTTCCAAATTATTGTGTTTTTGTACGAGGAAGAAAAAGATTTGAAATGAAACATTAAGAAGAAAAAGATTCGCAATGAAACATTATGAATAACGTACTGAGAGGAAAGTTCTTGACATGATTCAGAAATTTCTTTCCCTTATACCAGCGGAAATCTTCTTCCTTTCATAGCGAAAGAATTAATTGAATATCCCTGGAGTATAGAGATAGTTAGAATGCTTATAGAAAGTTTGGATGCATATAGAATTTGAAATACAAGAACTTTGATTCTTACAGATATTGCCTTTCCATTTCCAAGAGCAACTTTATCAACAAATAGGCGATCTGTAGTACTGGCCGCTACTGACATCAACCACGGAGCTACGCTAGCTGTCAAACCTGGACCACTATTGCCAGCTGAATTTAAGGTCAGGACTCCTTTTGCCATCGCATGAAAAGCACCAATTGAAATGGCGTCCTCGCTAAAGTCACGTGTCTTTTGTTACTTCACATCCGGTTGCACATAAACCATTAAAGCCGGTTTCCCATGCTTTGGGTTATTTTTTAGCATTATTTTTCTGACCGTTCCCAACCATCCATCTTTCTCTATCCACATTCAAAGATTGAGATTGCAAGTCCGTTACATACAGAATCTGTAAGGTAGACAGGTCCGTTAAAATAATTTGCTTGAAAACAACTGAACAAGTTCATGGGGCTTAATGGTGTTGCATATAAATATATAAGAAAATCGTTTCGAAAATTTAATTAATATATATCTTTGAAAAATAAAAATAAAATTGAATAAAACACTGCTTGAAACAAGGAAGCCCCAAAAGAGGGAACGTGGCATTCACAAACCATCAAGATCTGAAGGAATTGCTATGTACTGTCTGTTTATTGGATTGGCCACTCCTATGATTGCTATCAATTTTGGGAACAATTGTCGATTAATTTTTTTTTTTTTAAAAAAAAAAGAGAATGAAAGAATTGATATTATACAGCTGTTGATGTGAACATGTTAGCCTGGCAATAATAGTGAAGAAACAGTGCAATATGAAATTTCCAAATTTATTTCTTCAAAGAGAACAATATATGTTCATACTTTTGGGTCCGGCTATATATGGTGTCCCTGTGACGGCATATCCTTAGTTTTGTCCTTTTCTTATCAACTATTATGAACCATCAGAGTTAACATAAAAATAGTTTAATGTTTTAGATGGATTTAATAGGTTATTAATTCTATAATCTCTATTGTTTGCTTGCATATTAAAAAATGATAAAATTTCAATATTTTGACACATAACTCTAGATCATTTTAAAATTTTACACTTAAGCACATTGCCTAGTTTAACTTTTTTTTAATCATTTATTTTAAAATTTACATTAAAATATATTAATAAGTTAATATATAATAGATCTATATATTATTTAATAATCAATATTTAATATAGGAAAATTTTGACTGCATGCTAAATAAATTAACATGTGTTACTCTGTTCCCAATATTTTGAAAAGTGATTAGTACATCCTCATCCGTTAGCTTTTTTATTTATTTAACTATTGACCACTTTGATTACATAAAAATTTAATTATACCCTTATTTAAAATTAAAGTAGAAAAAGATTGATCACCATCGCAATCAGCTCCAAAAATATATTTTGTCTTTTGGTTCTAATCATTATAAGTAAAAAAAAAATCGTACAATCACCGCTAGTTTTATTGGCATGATTAAAAATAAATAACTCACTACCATTAATTTAAATTGTTAATTGTTACTCTTTTCTTTTCTATTTTTCTCCTATTTTTTTCTCTCTCTCCTCTCTCTCTCATTTCCCCCACTTTCGTTCATTTTCTCACTTCGCGAACACCGTTATAAAATATATCTTTTTAGATTTTATTATTTTAGAGAATTATATTTTGTACATGATAAAATAACTTTAATGGGTGAAAACTCATATCTAACGGATAAGACTATTTGAAACTATAAAAGTATTCGTTATATAAGGATAGTTTAGAAATATAAAATTTTAGATGTAAAATGGTTTTGAACTTTGGAGAGTAATTTTTAGAGGCTAGAGTAACAAGCTAACTACAATTTGTCATTATATTGGAGTAAAAATGTAAATGATAGAGAGAGTAAGGAGCTAACTGCAATTTGCCGAAACTAGTCTCATAAAAGACAAAAATTCGGCAAATGGACGCAAGGGCACCATAGCCAGACCCCTTATTGAAATAACTCGCCTCGAACCTCAGAGCGAGTCTATCTAATCTCATCAAAACTAAATAGATAATAATTTAATTAGTAAAGATTCTGTTGAAAATTCGACAACGTCTACTTTATGAATATAACACTCCTAAAATAATTCAATACACAACCAATTCCAATAATCGTCATTCTAAACTAAAATACTAAATTTACCCAAGATATCTTCAGATTATTAAAAGATTATATTATAACTAATATTAACATACATTGATTTATTCTTAATCCCAAAAGAATAATGTAACAAAATTATATAAACCCAAAAGAATGAGATGATCAGAATGTCCTAACAAAAATCATATATATCTTCTAACACCATCACGTGGCCAATATTCAAAATATATTTGTAGTCGTTAGGTCAATTTGGTGTACCTGCAACCTCCTGTTGAGGAGAAAATATAATAAAAACAGGATTAATATAAAACTCAGTAAGCCCAGTGAGTAGATAGTAACTTTTGAAAATAAACTAACTTTAAAAGAAATAATCATATCATTTCCAAAGACGATTTCATCAAACCATATGCGAGAAACCATTAATAAATCGTTTAATATTTAAATTAGATTACTAACCTTGAAGAGTATATATAATATCGTACGTAATAACTATCGAAATCATATCACGATATCATATAAAATACATAAATATGAAATCATCACTAATCAAGTACCCGTGGAAGTGATATCTTCGTATCCGGACCTCAACAGACAAGTAATGATGTATTATTTAGGTACCGTCATGCCCCACAGCTACATGGATAGATAAGGAAGTGTTATCTCATATCTCGTCATATATCTCATCATCTATGTGCATGCATAATCTAGTCCTCAAATGACAAAAGTGCCTAAGCACAAAGTCCAAAGCCTCTTTGTATACTCAGAAAGACCCCAAAGGCCTATATCTCATCTTTATCATCTGTATTTATATCACTGTTATCATCATATCATATACATATATGCCCCTGAAAGGTAAAAGTACCCAAATACATGGCTCAAATCAACTATGTATGTTGCTCCAAAGACCTCTCATCTCATTTGTAACGCTGTATTTTAAAACAATTTCTATACTCATATTCATATACATTTTAACCATACTTTAAATCATACTTTTCTTTTCATCATCACATTTAAATCTACTTTTCTTATCTTTTAAATACTATCATATATCATTCAAAGTTGATATAAAAAACCATTAACCAAACATTTCAATAAACTATTAATGCATGAATTAAATTTATTTCAAAAAATATTAAATCAGAACATTTAAAATACTTATTTCGTAAACATTTTTTATTATAAAAAATTAACTATGAAAATAAGTTTTTTATATTCCATTCACAATGACGGTATTTAGACTCGGTTCTCTTCCACATCTACAGATTGATTCTCGCTCGCGAATCCTCCTAAATAAAAAAAAAAGATATAATTATTTTTCGTAAATTAAAATTAAGACTAAATTTATGCAATAAACTCGAAACGAACATCTATTCATAATTTTACAACTTCAATGTCGATAAAATTAATAAAATATGCTCAAGTCTATAAATAATTAAAATACTCTCAAACTGCAAGCCATTGAATTACCCTCGAAATCATAATTATAGCCAATCCTCAATTCCACAAGTTAGTAAAATATCCATAGGGTCAGAAATTACAAAATTGCCCTCAAAATGTGATATTACCGAATTGCCCTCGCCAGTCAACGGTGGCCGGGAAGCTCAGGTCTGATAGTTCCAATCATGCTGAGTCTAATAACGCCGGCGGTGACCTCCCACGCGCGGCAACAGCGGCGGATCGAGCTTCCCAAGCCGCAAGCTTTCCGGCGGTCGTTCGCGGCCCAAACGGCGGTTTCAGGTGATGGGGATAGTCAGAAAATGATAAGGATGAGCTGAGGATCAAGATCCAAGCCGTGGTGTCACCCAAAATCGGCGGATCCGACGGCGAGAAGGGGTGGGTTTTACCGCAGCTTATCGTGCTACAAACGGCGGCGTTCCTGTCGGTTTTTGGCGACAGTGGCGACTGGAGTATGACGGCCAGTAGTCAAACTTCAGATTGGTACCTTGCTCGGCCGGTGAGGCGGCCGGAAATTAGAGATATGGCCGGGTGGATTTCGGATCAAACGGGTCGGGTTTCCGGTCGGTTTACAGCTCCTCTCATTCTCTCACACGTGTGTGTGTTCCCCTGTTTCCAGCTTTTATTTTATTTTCAAACCGCCTCCCTTTTTTTTTCCCATTTATTTTACGCTTACTTATTCAATGGGGATCTGTGCATAGAGTTTGGGCTCACATGGCTATTGAATAACTTGCAAGCTGACACGCAATTTGTATTCTGCCACTTGGGAGCAAGAGAATGCACCTGAATCCATGCCTGAAGTAGTGAAAAAGAAAAAAAAGAAAAAATGATATATAAAATAATCACATATATATTTTTTTTAATTATCTCATTAATTGGATCCCTTCTTCTTCGCTCAATGTGTTGCTTAAGATAATTTGTTCAAAAATCAATCTACTTCCTGTTTTAATTAGCAGTTTTGATTAAGGGTTTGGGATTGCAGAGACTAACAAAATAAGTTGGTTGTATTGTGTAGATGAAATAAGCTACTAACTAAAAAAATAATTTGGTCTTTAGTAAATTGTGCGGTTGCAATTGCCGTGAGTTTGAAAAAATAGATGAAAGTTTTAATTACTTTTTATTTTTAGAGTATGTTTAATAAATTATTTAGGCATATCTTTTTTTTCCTTAAATATGTAATGTAGATTAAACTTTAAAAACCATAGTTATGAAATTAGAATATGAACTTATTGGATCAAAACTAGAGAGAACGAACGTGATAATGACGGTAATATAATATTTGATTATTTATATATAAAAGTTTATAGATAAGTGAGATACAACTGTCTTTTTATTAAAATATAAGGTTATAATATGAATTTTAAAAAAATGTGAAAACTTATTTAATAAGCTGTTTATGAAAACAACCCACCACCTGTTTTTACAAGCGGCTGATAAAATGAAAAAAATTATGAAATAAACAGATTTTACAAAATTTACCAAACACTATTTTAGTCAAAAATTATTAAATAAACAATATTGAATTTTAACCGCACTCTCAAATTAACCCTAAATATAGCAATGATATACATGGCAAAAATTCCCCAAAAGTCCATTACCAAAGAATTTGGGACCTATGTAATATAATAATCTTAAAAATGATGAAAATTATTTTGGCGCACATGAATATCACGATATTTGAAATAAATTTTTTTTAATACCTTAACCTTTTTTCAAATATCTAACATTATTTCAAATATCTAACATTACTCATTGTTTATAATTAAGGTAAACTAGATGACACTCTTTTAAGTATGATATAAACGTTTATATATATATATATATATATTGAATTTATAAGCACTTCATATATGTTGTTGTTTCTGTTTTTCTTTCTTTCTTTCTTTCGTTTCCCCCAAAAAACTTGCTTTTAACTTGTTTTGTTCAAATTGTAACAAGGAAGCAAATAGGGAATAACAGATTAAGGCAAGTATTGTTACGAAATCAAGAGAAAAGATTGCGATGATATGGATAAGTCGATGAAAAAATGGCATAAAATATTAACTAATCAACATAATCAATGAACTTTTATATGTTGTGGCGGCGGCTTGGTTTGGCGGCGTTTGCAGTATAACGTTAAGGGCCAAGTCCTTTTGCTTGTTTTTGATTTATGAATAACAAAACTTTGACATACATTTTCTCCTTTCCCAAGCTACCATATACATGTGCATGTATATATACTTTAGATTGCTTTGAGTCCGTACTAATTCTAACTATAATAAATTACAGCATTGTGCATCCTATTTTTCACTTATAAAAATATAGGAAATAAAACTAATATAGGACATATTAACTTATAAAAATATTCCAAGGTACATATTTTCGTCCCAATGTATTTGTAGAAATATGCCTTTGAGTTAGACCACCATACCCAATTTAATACTAACTTATAGCTAGTTACTATAGTATGTTGTTGTCCAAATAAAAATTTATAAATATATAAATATTTGTGATTAATAGCATTTTTTTTTTTACGATCGTAATCTACAAACTATTATAAAATAGTTTCTTCCCTCATGCTTATTAATTACCAAAGGATGAAGCTAGCATAAATCCATCTAACTTTGCACTTGGAATGAAGCTACCCAAAAGGCCAATAGTAACGTGGATGGTTAATCAGCGTATATGGCTATAACCTATAGGTAAACAATACAGTAAATATTAGCAGTAAGCTGACACAATCCGAAGTCCAAGATTCAAGCAAGAATATTTTGGTAAATTAAAGTAGATCTAAAAGTTGAAAAGCAGAAACTGCTCAGAAAGTTCAGCGCAGCTTGCTTATGATGATTCACGCATATCAAATATAAGTTCTTTTTAAAATTCTGCGAAACCCCTCCCATCTCGTCAACCGCTTCAACTCCTTCATCACCTCCAATACTTCAACTTCTCACATATCTTCATTTTTTTTTAATTTTAAAAAATAAAAAATTGTAATTACAAGAATACTTTTAAATTCAATAAAAAAATAAATCTCGAAATAAAAATGATAATTTCTAAATGAAATTATAATAATAATAAATTAACATCTTGGAACTATAATTTTGTAGTTATAATTTCAGTTAATTTTTGTAGTTATAATTTCAGTTAATTTTCGTAATTAAGCTAAGCATAAAGAAGTTTATAAAAATTAACATGAAGAGAAAAACTCACTATAATTATTGTAAACTTCCCTATAATTAATATTAAGAAATTTCTTTCTACAAGTTAAATGAAATTATAATTATAAAAAATTAACATGATAATTTTTAAATGAAATTATAATGATAAAAAATT